>NC_053151.1:3451156-3558656 GCF_016808335.1 Panicum virgatum
AAAGAATCATATTTAGCTCTAAACAAGTGATATTTTTGTTCACGGACTTTTGTGGAGCCTTCATGAATTTCAATTAGCTCTTTCCATATATCACTTGCTAAGTCCATGCCATTTACTCTAGCAAAGACTTCCTCACTAATGGCTTCGAAAATTGCATTTCTAGCCTTTGCATTCCATTTTAATTGCTCGGCGGTGGGAGTTCCGGTGAATCCGGTCTTAGTGGCCAACCACACTTCGGGGGCAATCGCATCAAGGTATGCGGCCATGCGAACTTTCCAATAGGCAAAGTTCTTGCCCTCGAAGTGAGGCGGCGAACCACCCATCTTGGCCATAGCTCTAGGCGGTGAAGCCTAATGATCCAAATGAGCAACGAGGCTCTGATACCAATTGTAAGGATCGATGGACCAAGAGGGGGGGGGGTGAATTGGGCCTTTTTCAAATTCTAAAGCAAGGTAAAGCAACCTTAACCTATGCAATACTAGTAGGGCACCAATTCACCAACCGGATAACTAAGCTACCTACACAAGCTAAAAGAGATAAAACAAAGTAAAGCCTAGCAAGGTAGAGCTAAGTTATGATCTCTAAGTCAAGCTCATAAGTAAATTGCATGAAAGAAAATGCTTGAATAAAGAGAGTGGACAAGAGACGACCGGATTTTTCCCGTGGTGTCGATGTGTTGGCACACACCCCTAGTCCACGTTGTGACACTCACTAAGAGTCTTGTCACCTCCCATGTCACCGAGACTTGGGCGCTCACTAAGAGTCTCCGTTCACCATCCCGGCGTGGTGGAGCTCAAGCCACGTACAATCTTCTTCTCCGGGCTCCCACAATCCTTGGCAAGCTCCGCGAGAAACACCCCGATCACCAAGATCGCCTAGGTGATGCCAATCACCAAGAGTAACAAGCTAAGGCCTTCACTTGAGCAAGAACCGATCACCAAGAACGGATGCACACTAGCTTTTCTCTACTCAAGTCCTTAATCTTGCTTCTTGATTGATTGAAAGCACAAGTATGTGAATGATGAAGCTCAAGGTGGCTCTTGACTATGGTATGAGTGTTTGGATGTTGCCTGGTGTCAAGAGTAGGCGAAATGACCCATTGGAGGGGTATATATAGGCAGCTCACACAAATAGAGCCGTTGGAGAAAAGCTGCCAGAAAACTGCATAGCGCCGGTTAATCCGACGTACCCCCCATTGTCATCGTCGGTTTAACCGGGTGAATGTAAACTGCCTCTTCTGAAAACTAGCCGTTACAACTGTGGCAGATTAACCGACGTAGCATCGGTTTAACCGGTGAGTGTAGTTGTCCACTGAACCACTGAAAAATCAAGTCTCTGGACAACTGCACCGACGTTAACTCAAACCTATCGTCGGTTTAACCGGTGAGTACAACTTTTGAATTCCTCTGAAAAAAACCATCTCACTGGTCAATTGCACCGACGTCTTGATTCAAACAGCGTCGGTTAATCCGGTGAATAGAACTTGAATTTCCCTGGAAAAACCAACTCTGGACCAATGCACCGACGTTAAATTCAAACACGTCGGTTTAACCGGTGTATTGAATTTGTCCAGACTCTGCTGACTTCATTTAACCGACGTATGGAAAATTGAGAGCGTCGGTTAAACCGGTGTATAGACTTTTTCTGATTTTGTCTTTTCTGATTTTGTCTTTTCTGATTTGAGTCTTGAATGATATCCAAATATTCTTGAGATATAGTTTGAGAACCACTTATTTGAACTTCTAGAAACCTGAGTGACCATAGTGTGCATCCATTTTCAAATGACCATGTCCATGCTCAAGTTACTAAGCTTTAACCCCTCTTAATAGTGCGATCACTACAAAACTATAAAACCTATACTAACCTAAGTGTCCTTCTCAACCTTGTGACACTTAGGACTAGAAAGATCCTTAGCCTTGACATAAAATTGAGTTGAATACCGAGATCGCCTTTTTGAATAATGAAATTTGAGGGGCCTCTTTTGACATATGACCAAATGAGCGATAATGATCTTTTAAGCTGCACAAACTCATTAGTCACAATAATGGTTGTCATTAATCACCGAAACATACCTTAGGGCCTAGATGCTTACATAGGGCAATATGCCCAAAACCCCCTAGCTTTTCCCCTATTCAGTAAAGAAACCCCCACCATTTGACCTTTTTGCAAAAGAAGCCCTAGCTTTTATGATATTTCAAAGAAGACCCTCCCACTTTATGAAAATATTTATAAATGAGCCCCTGACTCTTTTAGATTAACCCAAGAAACTTCTAAAATGCAAACCAAGCCCCTGCCTTCTTAAACTTAATTACAATTAGGTCCCTGGACCCCTGTTTAGGCCCTAAACACTCCTTTGACCTATCATTTCATGCGCCTAACAACCTCAGATCTACCCAAAACTTTACCACGTCTCTCTTAATATAGTTTTGACCATGCCATTAGAAGAACACCCAAAAATATCACTCCATGCCCCATATTTTATGTGTCCCCGTTTCGAGCTCGACGACAAATCTTTATTTTCTGTGTTTTGATTGTGTGCTTGTTTGTGTACGCTGTAGACCACGGAGTGAACGAAGGAGAGCCCGTCAACGAGCCGTACTGTGAGCAGGAGAACGAGGACCAGTTCCGCGACCCCGAGCCCGAAGTATAGGACTTCCCCGAAGGCTGCGAAGACGGCAAGTTCAATCCCATCCTTTGATGCATGTTTCTGTCCTAATTTTTATAAACACGACCCAATAGCCTGCTTTATAAAATTGCATATGTTTTGCTTGCATGAAAACACGGTTGGATAGCCACCCCTTGATTTGTGATAACCATTTCTTGACCACCTAGATTAACGTCTGTTTTGCTTGGACGTTAATCGATACTAGAATGCTTAGGATGTAACGAACATGGCACCATTTATGCCATTTCGAGTGATTTTGGTGATCGAATGGCAACACAACACTTGGAATAATATGATTGTTTAGATGATCATTCTCAGGCTTTTAGGTTCAAGTGATGACAAAGAGAAAGAGAAGATAGGCATAGCAAGGCCCAAAGGCTCTTCGGATCAGAAGCACCGGAAGATCCGACGCCATGGGCATCGGAGCATCCGGTGGTAGTCGGAAGAACCGACGCCATGATGTTTGGTGCAGGATGGAATCGAAGCCAAGTCAGCCTTTAGGCACCGGTTGAACCGACGGTCCAAGAAAGGGCATCGGTGCATTGGCCGTCCTTTGTACCAGAGACGATGTCAAGTGCCCAGAAGAAGTTTCTTCTGCACCGGTTCAACCGACGGTGCATCGGTGCATACCACCGGTGTAATGATGTTAGCGTCCAGGAGAAGATTCCTTCAGCACCGGTTGAACCGGTGAAGCATCGGTGCAAAGCATCGGTTCAACCGGTGGTCACTGTGTCAGCTGTCAGAAGTTCAACGGCTACTTCGTGTTATGAGTGACCGGATGAACCGACGCTACCCTGCCAAGAGGCATCGGTTCTTTCGGTGGTATGCAGATTTTCAGCTGACCGTTGGAGCAACGGCTACAAGACTTGGTGGCCTATATATACGCCTCACCCCGGCCATTTGAAGATTGCTGGAGTTGCTGGACATCCCACACACACCCAAGAACATCTCCAAGCCATACAAAAGCATCAAGATCATATCCTTAGCCCTTAGCACACTTTGAGAGTGTTGTGTAAAGGATTAGCTCTTAGTGAGTGAGATAGCAAGGCTTAGAGCCTTTGTGCTGTGGTTCTCTAGTGAACCAAAACAAGAGCTTGGTACGCCGGCACCTTGGAGCGTGAAGCTCGCCGGCAACGTCATCGACCCTCCGACTTGGTGTGGAGCGGCGACGACATCTTTGTGCGGGGGACGTGGAGACCCCCATCCTTTGTGGAGAAGCTCCTTAGTGGAACCTGGGGCCAAGGTGACCGTGATTGTGTTCACGGAAGAGACTTGGTGGCCGAGTAGCAATACTCTTAGTGAGTGCTACAACAACGTGGATGTAGGTGTGCCTTTGTGGCTAACCGAACCACGGGATAAACACCCGCGTCAAGAGTTTGCTATCTCCTATCCCGCTCTTTAAGCTTCCGCATTTCATACTAGCAATTTGTGTGCCTTTACTTTCATAGAATAGTTTCTTAATAGGAAAGGCTATAGGTTGCTAAACTCTTTTGGGATAGGGGTTTTACACTTGAACAACCTAGTTGCACATCTAGATAGCATGTTTTAATTTAAGTTTTGTGCAAACTAGTTGGAGCCATAGGTCTAAGTTTTTATTAGTGCCTAATTCACCCCCTCCCCCTCTTAGGCTAGAGCACCCGATCACTTTCATAGGACTTTACTCATAATATGATTTATTTTATAAAGAAAATGTGTGCGTGTGGGATGGGATAAATGCGGTGTTTTTGTAAAGAAAGTGTAGATGGGATGGATGGCATTTCTACGGATTTGCCATTTGGTGTGCTCGTGCCAATGTGGCAGGGCAAAGAATGGAGATATCCATCTTGTCGTGTCTAAGGACCGAGTTGATGTGTCATCTAACCTAACTCCACTATCGTGCAAACCACTCGACCGTTGAATGGGCAACGGCGTAGCATAAATCCCACTAGTTGGTGTGATAGCCATCGGGAGGGCTGAGAGCAACGGGTGACCAAGGAGAAGGGATATGCTCAGTGTGACTTATACCCCGGTTATACCTCAGAGATAGGTCGATGACCCCTTGGTGAATCCCGTGATGGCTAGTTAGGCTTAGCTAAGGTGGGTAATGGCTATGTTGGGATCTACACCGACACGATGGTGTTCGAGTTGTGGTATCCTACTTGTGGGTAAAGTTGCACACCTCTGCAGAGTTAAAAGCTATTCGAATAGCCGTGCCCACAGTATTGGGCGAGTTACGGTGTGGTCACATAACTAGTGTTTCATTGGGATGGGCTGGTGTGAGTTGTTTTGGAATTATGTCCGACAGTTGTGCCGTGTGCTATGACGGACGGGGAGTCCGGTAGCAGTTTAAAACTTAAACTCCGTGTTACTAAAAAAACTGATTTCTAAAAGGTTTCCTGTTAAATAAACCCCTGCATAAAATATTGTTTTTCTGCAAATTAAACCGTAACCTTATCCTTGATTTACCTATGCATATTATTCTGATATAACCCCTCCGTGGGTGTGGTTGGACTTGCTGAGTACGTTTGTACTCACCCCACTCTTACTTTTTACAGAAGAAGACCCAGACTTCGTGCCAGACGACGCTGAGTAGGGTTATCGTTCTGCACCCAACCTTGCCTGTGGGACCGGCCCTGTCGAGATGTCTTCGCTGTCGCAATACTCTGAACCCGTGCTAGACCCCATGTGGTTTGCGGTCTGGTGTTATGTAGTAGCTTGGTTAATTATTATTATCATCTGTATCGAGTGTCCTCCAAGGTTTGTACGGTTTTGAACCATCTGATGTAATAAATGTGGCATCAGCCTCCTGGGACTGGTATTTTGTTTCACATTTAAGTCTTCTCTTATGAGGGGACGCTTCAGAGATCAATGTGATTGGTCGAATCGAAACTTTGAGCATAAGCCAGATGCATGAGATTGTGACAGAACCGCCCAAATTAAACTGGCTTAAGTGCGCTAACTATCATTTTAAGTATTAATCAAGCCACCGCGCACTTAAAACGGTGTAATCCGGCAGCCTGCTGGGTTAAGGATCGAAAACACCGGAAGTCTCACCCGAAGGCGAGCACAGATGATTACAAGCAGACAAAAATTTCTCAAATTTAATTTACAAAGCAGAGCTTTACAAAATGAGTTTTAAAACAAATTATCAGAGTTCAACATGCAGCGAAATTTATATAGAAGTTTAGTTTAAAAACTATGATAACTACGATGACGTGAGGACGTCGCATCGAGCCCACCAATGTGCATCTTGGTTAGCTCCAACCAGCAGTAGTTACCTGAAAACAGGGTAACAACAAACCCTGAGTATACTAATACTCAGCAAGACTTACCCGACATGGGTATACTTAGCCCACTATCTAGACATGCAAGCTTTTGGCTCTGGAGTTTGTTTTGCTGAAAGGCTACTAATACTGGATCCTTACTTTCAATATTTTAGCCCAATTTAAGTTTATCAAGTACCAACTAGATTTGCCTGACATCTAAAGCAAGCATGGTTGATCACATAAATCTTTACAGAGTACCACAACATATCTCATCATACTTCTCTTCTCATTTTCAATTCTTTACTACGATGTGACAAAGTGACCAAGGTTCTCTTAACCAAGAGAGACGGCGAATCGATCCGATTTAACCTTGCAAGGTGGACCTAACTCACACGACACATGCAAACCACACCGGGCCACACGCGTCAACTGTTCCCATCATTACCCCGACGTCTGAATCACGCCTGTCAAAACCCGGGTGAAGGGTCCCTCACAGCGAACTCCCAGAGAACTAGGAGGCGACATACACTCCAACACCCGCCATCATCCCACTCCCAGAGTAGCAGGCCGCGATTCAAAGTATCGTTGCAAATTAGGTATTTAGCTTACCGATTTCGACTACCTCCTACTTCTGGTATGTGGTTAGTACTATTCAAACTCGGTCAACACTGCCAACAACGGTACGGTCCTCAATCGACACAGGCGGAGGCTTACTTTCCATTCCTTTCATATCCAGATCCAATTCCTCTCCGCCCGGTCTCCATATTTCTTTCCTCACAGATTCATTCTCAAGCCACTTTTCCATAAGTAACAAAAACCTATAGCTCGCGAGTGACAACAATCACTCAACTTCTACCGGATCCTAGTTAAGCATGGCAATACTAACGACACCTGTATACTAGTATAGACTCATAGGCATCTAGGGAGAAACATGCATACTAGGGTTCCATACAACTCCTAAAAATGTAAATGCACAAATACTTAAATAAACATTGCATACTCAAATTAGGGGTTATGCTCCGGGGCTTGCCTGGGATTAACACTAAGTTAGTGTTAGTTAGATGATACTCGCTTGACGAGCACCCTCTTTCGATCATGCACATCGAGATCCATCCATCCATCTTCTGGATATGCCCACCAAACATCATCTTCGGGTTCGGCTCCGACTTTATCCTTTAGTTCCACGCGCCGTGCATCTAGCGTACCTAAATGAGATGCAACAATGCTGATGTATGAATGCATGGACGATGCATCA
Organism: Panicum virgatum; assembly: GCF_016808335.1. Taxonomy (NCBI): domain Eukaryota; kingdom Viridiplantae; phylum Streptophyta; class Magnoliopsida; order Poales; family Poaceae; genus Panicum; species Panicum virgatum. Next base: position 3,458,322 of record NC_053151.1, read on the forward strand.
GAAAGGCAAGAAGACAAGCACAAGGGCATTATTGCATGTGCATGAGCGTCCATAAGAATGAAGGCTAAATAAATCATACAACTTAACATGTTAAGATAGCAAGAAGGTGACCCTAAGCATACCTATGAATATATTAAACAAGCCAAGCCAAAAGCAACCATTCATTTAGTACGAGCTAATTAACTTAGCAACACAAAAGAAGTACGAGGGTTGTTATTGCTCACATCAATTATAGCCAAAACAAGATCATATTGCCATACACCAAAACAATCAGAAACAACAAGCATAGGACTGTATGTTAACCTAATTGGATTAACCCCCAGATATATTACAAGTGATAAGATAACTCAGGTGAAATACTTTAACATCACAAGAACATACGTATGCTTGCTTACTGCTAGATTCTCATTAATCTATGATATAATAGAATCTATATATATTAATTATAAATGGTGTTGCAAACACACAGCCTGGAGCTGAGATTTTTATGTGTGGTCGATGTTATCAAAACATGGCTATTTTACAAAGATTACATTTTCAGATTTTATAACTTAATTATTGCAACCAAAACAAGTTTTTAATTGCAATTAAGCTTGTGAGAGCTAGATAAATCTATAGATCACTATTTTCTATAAACATATTGACAATTAAGTGTTTATAAGACATAAAAGCGTTATACAGGGGCAATAGAAAGATATTTTGTATTTTTACATATTCTATTATTTATAAGCTATCTACTACGCATCAACAAGTTAAATGAATAACTTGGTCATACTGCAATCAATGAATTTGAAATTTTTACCACAGCTCAAACATCATATGAATAGCCTACCACAAAAATTTCATAGCAATTGGAGCAATACAACTAAAGATATAAATTGCACTAGATCTGAAACATACTAGTACCACTAACACGCATCACTACTTAGCTAGCTTGTACTGTTCTTCTCCTTCCACCAGTCGCAAGAACACAGAGAGCGGATTGGAATAGACCTACTGCTGCTGACTGCAGATGGATATGCTGCCGTGCTGGAGAGGAGCACCAGCACATGGAGAAGGCGAGGAGCCACCGTGCTGGAGCATCTTGTGCTGCGGCGATCGGAGAGGGGCGCATGGCGGCGCTAGCAGCTGTGCGGCGGCAGCACGCTTACCACTGCCGGTGAGGACGCAGCAATGGGCATGGGACTGCAGGTGCTTGCGCAGGACAGGGGCTCGGGTTCCGGGGTGCAGGAAGGAAGCAAGGGGGCACGGCCACGCGAGCTTGGGCTCGGCAGCCATGGCAGCTCCGGCCGCGGCGGCGAGGCCGCGTTCCCGGCGGCACGGCGAGCAAAACGGCCAGGGGAGGTGCTAGAGAGGTCGAGGGTGGTGCGGTGCTGCTCACCGGGTGCTCGATTTGGGCGGAGGAAAACCGGAAGGAGGGGATCGATGGTGGGGGCGGAGCTTCGATGAGGCTCCAATGGTGGGCGGCACATGGGAGCCGATTCCGGCAGAGGAAGAGGTCGGCCGACCTCGAGGAGGGGCCGTAGAGAATGAAGGCGACTCGGTGGAGCTCACCTGGGGCTTGAATCGAGCAGAGGAGGTCTGTCGGGAGGAGCTCGGCGTGCGGGGCGGCGGTCCGGCGGAGGGGCAGGGCGACCGGTGGTGGCGGGGTCCGATTTGGCCGGGAAATGGCTCAAACGGGTTAGGAGAGGATTGGCGAAGCTGCGGGGCAAGGCTAGGAGGCTTGGGGCGCGCCGAATCGGGGCGGGACGGTGAGGGGTGGCCGGAGCGACGCCGGCGGCGGCTCTGCTCGGCTCGGCTCCGCCCGAGCTCGAGAAGGACGAAGGAGATGGGAAAGAACAGTTAGGGCTCGTGCTCGGATAAGGATAGGGCCCAACGGAGGCCGAGGTTCGCCGGCGTGACACGTTGAGTCGCCGGCGCGATGACGCGTGGGGACGGCGGCGAGCAGGCACTTGCCGCGCATCGCGTGACCATGGGTGGCGGAAGGGAGTAGGTGAAACACAGGGAGAAGAAAAAAAATGGTTCAACAAAACTCAGCTCGATTTTGACCGTCCAAAACTCAAAACTTCACATTGAAACTTGAATTTTGGCCAAAATAAAAATTGTAGAGGAAGAAAAGGTCTACAACTTTCATATTGGGCACATCTTGATTTGAGTCTTGAATTAGGGAGAAAAACGTGATCAAAACTAGCTAGTGTAGAATACACTATGCAAACTTAATTAGCGCTAATGACAAGCTTAGGCCCATGATTAGCGAGTTAAGCATAAAATTAACACCAGGGTGTTACAGAGATGCATAGGACAGTAGATTGGATCTACTGCGAATTCCATTTTGTTGCAAAAGCGTGTTTTACAGTAAAACAGTCATAACTTTTGCATACGAACTAGGATTTAGGCGAACTTTATTTTGATTTGTATCTACAGAAAAAGTTAGACTTGGGTCAGAACAGCCTTGGTTTTTCGTGAAATTTAGATTTGCGAAATTCGGCCCAAAATATAGAGTTTTCGGCATTTTAAGTTGGGACGTCGGAATCGCATAACTCTGTTTTGCAGGTTTTGTGATCAGTATGGCCTCTATGTGTATGTGATACATGTGTGTAATTGTTTCATGAACTGCGTGTCGTGATTATGACAATTCGGCCGGAGCCATATGAATTGTTGCATTTGATGTAATGGCCTGCGTGCCAACCTGTTATGATCCAAGTCGTGAATGTAATTTTATTTACTAGCTATTAGGTGTAATAGCAAGTTCTAGTTCTTGGAGTTTTCATCACATGAAGGATGGTGCACATGTACATGGAGATGGAGATCAACATGGTGAACAAGTTCCATGAAGATGGAGATCTACATGGCAAACAAGTTCTATGGAGATGGAGATCACCAGAAGAACAAGGGCCATACTGATTCACAATTATGTGCTTGCCGTTCTTGGTGTTTTACTACTACGTGCATCATAGTAGAAGTAGAACGATCCCTCACAAACTTCGAGCTATCATGCCCTACCAACTAAACCTTGCACTGTCACATGTCTTATACGATTGGTGGTGGGTCTATGAAATTAGGGCGCCACTGGTTTTCCTTGACTAGACAGGCTGTATCGGATACATGCATGCATAAAGGGTTGGTTAGCTTGACAAGGTCATCTTAACGGTTAAGGACCTAGAGGCATAAAGGTTGGGAGCGAGACATGGAGATGTCACCCAACAACAAGAGTCATATGTGATATGATTAGCAAAGTGTTGCGTACCGATCTATCTAGTCTTCTAGCGGTGATACTAAAGCTCACTAGTCGACTTGATAGTTGTGGGTCTTGAATCACTAAGAATCAATAGAGGGATATTGATTTTAGTGGGAGTAAATTATGTTAATTGCTTAATATCGTTCACTCCATCATGAATACGTTTGTCTTAGTATTTTGCATTATTATTTTGTTGTAGATCATGGTCCGCAATAACACCCAATCCTTTTCATTGCGTTCGGTCCTTGAGAAGGACAAACTGAATGGGACTAACTATGCGGATTGGATCTGCAACCTGAGAATTGTTCTCTGAGAGGCAGTGGAGGCCTGCTCCTTAGTGTGATGAGTGATTGCCAACACGTGGAGTGGACTAACTGTGTGTAGTCGCGACTCTGTGGAGATTGCGCCAGTTCTTGGTCTATGGTGTGCAGGTAAACGGATGGCGCGGTGGCAGTGAGATGGTTTGGACAAGAGCGAGGCGCGTGTCGATGCACCATGCGGTGGCGTTGCGATGGCAGGGAGCTCGACGACCATGCGGAGGCAGGAGACCTTGCGGTGGCGTTGGAGGCTCGACCGGACGACCGTGCGGTGGAGAAGGGCGGCCCAGATGCTTGGGCCACTGCTGGGCCGCATTGCGATCCACTCCTGGCTCCAAGGCGGGACGGCGTGGAGTTTGTTGGTTGCTCGGGAAAAACCAACGGCTGGGATGCGTCGACGTCGGCCAAGTCGGAGGGAGATGGCGATGGCGTCTGGATGACGAAGGTGCTAGGGTTCCGGCGAGAGGTCGGACATGTGGCAACATCGGGCTTGGCGGGTGTGCCAGAAACATCGTGCGGGAAGGTTTGGCGGTTCCTCCAAAACCGCCCCCAAACTCGGTTTCGGCAGTTTTCCCAAAACTGCCCCCGTGAAGATTCCAGAAGGGCGCGTGGCGACATCGAGGCGATTGCGTCGGGTCGAAGCAAACTTCTCGAAGTCGTCGCAGCTGTCGGATGGTCTTCAATATATCTTTTCCGGTTTTGCCCCTAAGGGCCTTCTAGTTTAATTTCAGCACTTAGGGGTATTCTAGTCTTTAGAGGGAGACTTGGAGGAGAAGAAAGAAAGGGAGAGCAGCAGCACACAGAAGGATAAAGGTAGGCAGAGTTGGAGCGCCCTTGCTCTGGCTCTCTGGTTGGCGCACAAGACACAGGCGGCGCCCCTCCCTGTCTCCTTCTTCCTCTCTGTTCTTTCTCTTCCTCCTCTGGGATTGAGATTTTGGGATGGATTCTTGAGACTATGTATTGAATTCGATTGGGAAAGGAGGCCCCATCCTCCTTGTGCCCTCTGGGCTTTTCAATTCCTTGTGAATTCAATACTTCGTGTTCTCGTGTTTGGGTTGAATTTCAATTCCGCGATGAATTCCTTTGTTGCACGAGATCGTAGTAGTTCTTAGAGCTTTTTGTGTTGAATCCATGTCCTCTTGCCTAGTGCAAAACCCCTAGGATTCACGAGCTGCTTAGGATCGACATTCTTGAGAGTTTCACATTTTGAGAAAACCCCGTTCGTGCTCGGGAATTCATCGATTCCTCTCAAACTATGGAGTGAATCATCGATTCCTTTAGTGGGTATGTTCACAAGGTCTTTGTTATCGTGCTTGCAAATTTTGGTGGGTTTTGGACTTGTTATGATCCTCGAATCGCCGAATCTTGATCGAGCCGTGAGCAAAAACAGAGTTTTCTGCGTCGTGCTGAACTTTTCCTATCACCGATTAAACCGATGTTCAAGCTTAACATCGTCGGTTCAACCGGTGTGTAGAAATCTCGACTGTTAGGGTTTTTTGCTTCTCATCTGGTTGCACCGGTGCTTTCTCTCCCTAGAGCATCGGTTCATCCGGTGATTGCTGTCCAACTGCTACTCTGCCCGTTCAACCGGCGTTTAGAAACTCACTGACGTCGGTTGAACCGGTGCTCTGGACGTTTAGACATGGTGCTCCTCTGGACAAATGCACCGGTGCTTGGATTTGAGAGCGTCGGTTTAACCGGTGTGTGTTAAGATCGTTTTGAGCTCTCTCTGGACAACTGCACCGACGTTTCAAGTCGATTTTGTCGGATAATCTGGTGCAGCGCCGTCGGTTAAACCGATGCCTTCCAAATCTGTGTGTCGGATTAACCGGTGGTTGATTCCTACTGCTGCTGGCTCTGTGACACCGGATAGACTGATGGGTTCACTCCTATACGCGTCGGTTCAACCGGTGCTCATATACCGTGACTGTTTCGCTCTGCTTTTCAAGTTTGCCTCCGCTGTTGTTCACGTTGATTCCTAGGGCTTTCTTGTAATGGTGTAGTTTCTCCATAGCTACTCCATACTTCACCTAGGACTCTTGGGTTGGGTGCGTACTTGGGATCAAGGCCTAACTTTCGCTTGCAAGAATTTTTAATCGGCTCCCATTCACCACCCTCTGGTCACCTTTCTCGGTCCTACAATTGGTATCAGAGCCGGGTTGGTTTCTCTATAGCCTTCTCCGGTTCGAAACCGTTGTGCGACCATGGGTTCACCGGGCAAACCCCCGATTTTCGATGGAACCGATTATGACTACTGGATAACCAGACACTGTGTGCTAAAATGAGAAGACTCAATTTGGAAATGATTCCCCAAGGCACTTTAAACCACATTTCCATTGAACCAACCCTCCACGATCAAATTATCATGGCGCAACCACATGATGAAGGAATTAAAATCATCAAGCAAAAGCTCTCCCAAGGGGAAGAAAAATATAAATGTTTCCGCCAAGATCATAAAGGAATTCTGTGGTTCGAAAGCCGTATAGTTGTTCCAAAGAATCATGAACTTCGAAAGCAAATCCTTGATGAGGCACACCTTTCCAAGTTCTCTATTCACCCAGGCAGTAACAAAGTGTATCAAGATCTTAGACAAAACTTCTGGTGGACTAGGATGAAAAGGGAAATTGCTAAATATGTTTCTGAATGTGATACCTGTCGGCGAGTAAAAGCCAGCCACTTGAAGGTAGCCGGCCCTCTTCAACCTTTGTCTATCCCATCATGGAAATGGGAAGACATAAGTATGGATTTCATTGTTGGATTGCCAAACACATTCCAGAAGCACGACTCTATTTGGGTTATCGTGGATAGGCTCACAAAGACGGCGCATTTTATTCCAGTACACACTACCTACACTGCCAAGAAATATGCCGAGATTTATCTCGATCGCATTGTTTGCCTACATGGTGTACCGAAAAAGATCATTTCTGATCGTGGTACTCAATTCATAGCACGCTTTTGGGAACAATTGCAAGCTTCTCTTGGTACCAAACTGATTCGAAGCTCAGCTTATCATCCTCAAACCGATGGACAAACAGAGAGAATAAACCAAATCCTAGAAGACATGTTAAGGGCTTGTGTCATTCACTTTGACAAGAGTTGGGATAAGTGCCTATCTCTAGAAAAATTCTCGTACAACAATAGCTATAAAGAGAGTTTGAAAATGGCACCATTTTAGGCCTTGTATGGTCGAAGGTGTCGTACTCCTTTGAGCTAGTCGAAAGTCAGAGAACGAGTGGTATTTGGACCGGATCTTGTAACCGAGGTAGAGGAAAAAGTGAGGGTAATCCAAGCAAATCTTAAAGCGGCACAATCTAGGCAAAAGAGCTATTTCAACAAAAGAAGAGAGCCCTTGCAATTTGAAGTTGGAGATCATGTATACCTTCAGGTTTCCCCAACCAAGGGTGTACAAAGATTTGGAGTGAAAGGAAAACTAGCTCCCCGGTATGTCGGTCCCTATGAAATCATCGAAACTTGTGGACCCGTAGCCTATAGAGTGAGACTTCCTCCGCAACTATCCACCATACACGGCATCTTTCATGTTTCTCAGCTTAAGAAATGTGTCCGAGTTCCCACGGAGATTGTCGAACAAGAAGATATATGGGTAGAACCGGACCTTTCCTATGTGGAATATCCTATCAAAGTTCTTGATCGGAAAGAAAGGGTAACAAGAAGAAAAGTAGTTAAAATGTACAAAATCCAGTGGAGTCATCACACTGAAGAAGAAGCCACTTAGGAGACTGAAACCTATCTAAATGATCATTACCGTGGTTTTCTGGTGTGGCAGCACCGCCCAAATTAATCCGGCTCAAGTGCGCTAACCATCACCCAAAAGGTAATCCCGGCTAACACGCACTTCAAACGGAGTAATTCGGCATGGCTGTCGGGTAAAGTCCCGAAGAATCCACCTGAGCGTCGATCGAACCCAAAGCTTACATGTAACCCACATGAAGGTGAGTCCAGAGAGTACAACATTTCACAAATACATTACATTACATAGTCTTAACTAAATTATTACAAACCAAGTTCGAAATCTTAGAAAGGTACTTGAAGTTCAAATTGAAAGTAGTTCAGAGTTCAACTGCAGCGGAAATAAAGCGAGATCTAAACGACGATACACGATGTCATGATGAAGCCCGTACATGACATCACTCGGCATTGTCATCGTTGGCCGGAGTCGAATCCCACTCCACCGACCAACCAGGGGGTAAAGTACACGGCCAAGTCAAGCTAGCTATCTGATCTTCAAATACATCACCTGAAACAAAGTTGAGCCACAAGCAAGGCTGAGTATACTAATACTCAGCAAGACTTACCTGACTAGGATATACTTAGCCCTCTAACTAGACATGCAAGGCTTTTGGCTTGAGGGTTTGCTTTTGCCGAAAAGCAATAAAGAGTAAGTCCTTATTTTCAGATTTTAGCTTTCAAGTTCTAGTTCGATTAACCATTCTACATTAGCATCTATCCAATAGCATACATGGTGTAAAACAATTATTTTTCATCATTCAACCATATTCCTCATCATCATTGTTCCACTTCTTACTCTATGTGGCAAAAGGGTTAAGCAGTCCCAATATCCGTGAGAGGCGGACGATTCGAATCGAATTTGTTAACCTAGCCAGGCAGACCTAAGCACACACTTGGGAACCGAGTCCCCACGCAACATTTCCCCTTTCTTTCCGGCTTGTGGATCAGGGTCACCCCCTTCAACTAAAAGAGCCCCACGCTACGGTCGACGCCGGGTCGTGACTACGCTTGCACCCGCATGTGGCCGCATGAGAAACAACGTTCCAAGAGGGTGAGGGAAAAGTCCACTCCCCGGTCCGATCAGGTACTTAAGCTTACCGATTACCATATTTCTCGGCATGTGATTAGTACGTTCAAACGCTTAACCACCACTACCACACACCGCGGCCTTATCCATTTTCACTAAACAGACGGGGTATCATAAGGACAACAACCCCGCCCGTAAACCTTATATTGCAGTGTGTAGTAAGCATTCAACTCCTATGAGCTCGCGAGTGACAGGAAATCACTCGACTTCTACCGAACCATTAGCATAGCCAACTAGCGACCTATACATGCTAGTATTCAAACATAGGTACTTAAGATTATGCAACTAGGGTTCCAAACAATTTCTACAAACTTAAATGCACAAGTAGATAGGAATATAAGCAGTTGCATAAATTTAAAATAGGTAGGACATGCTCCGGGGCTTGCCTTCCTGAGCGGAGCTAGCCTTGGGCTCTTCTGAACTTTGGTTCAGGTCTTCAATAATTTCAGTTAGATTAACTTGAGCTTCACGCTGCTCACTCTCGGACTCCGGCACCAGCTCGTACGTACCGTCAGCGAGAGTAGTCAAATCTACATGAATGCATATGCGTGAGTTGTGGTGATGGTAACAAACTTAATTTAATTCACTATAGAGTTGTAAAATATTTTCTTTACATCTCCTTGGGCAATCATTTATAGAGTATTACCTAGATTAACTATTTCTTATTAAGTAAGAGAGGGTTTTGTTATTTTTAGAAAGATTATTTTTTAAGTGCAAGTATGGAATATTCAAAACAGCTGATGGGTACAGCTTATGAAGATGAAATTTTTATGGAGAGCCAATTACATAAGTACAAAGCTGCCATAAAATTTTCAGCTATTTTCAGTGATCATATTAATTATTAAAAATGCATTAAACAGCCACTGCTAGGATTAAGATTCATTTTTACAGAACAAACACTACATGCAAAGATGCTACAATTTTTACAGAGTACTCCTAAACTGATGGTAAGTCTACTGTAAATTTTTCAGATTTAACCGAGTAATACACAAGGCATGAAAAATAGTACAATGTATAGCTGCATAGATCAAAACTAAATTCCACAGACTGTTATACCAAGATTCTAAGCCCTAAAATTTATAAACATGGTTCTAAACTTAATTAAAGACTGCAGTAAAAATATTAGATTTTTCCAGGCAAAGGAACTATTTTTCATAATTTAGCACATTTCTTCCCACCATAAATTATTTGGACTAGTTTGACTTAACTAAAAACTGCCAAACTTTTTCTGAAGAAAACATGCATCTATATAGAGCAACTGTAAAAGTTTCAGCTCAGGAATCATAATAGAACAACTTGGATAAATACAACTATTTAACCTAGGCATAAATCAAGATTTAAATAAACTGACAGCTAGGCATGTCAACTGTCCACGAAACTTTTACACAAGGCTATACTTCTAACATGTAACAGATTGACCAAAAATGGCCAACATATCATGCATGTAACTTGAGATCTAATAAAAGCTCTATTTTCTTTGTATTTTAAATAAAGCAAAAACTATTGAGCAAATGAAGAAGTTCCTGTAAAAAAAAGTTATAGGTCTCATTTACAAAGATTCCAGAACAGTTGAGTTTGCATTTTTCGGATTTTTCTACGATTTTTAAATGAATTTACAAGTTTGCTGTTTTTCAAAACAAAAGAAAAAGGAAACGAGATCTTGCATCTAGGCCCCTGGAAAGATTTGGGGGCTCACAGATAAGCCCCTGGCTGGAGCCAGGAATAGAGGAGGCGGCGGCGGCGGCGTTTCCCGGCGAGGGAGCTTGCCGGCGGCAAGGGGAAGTAGGGGAACAGCAAGAGGGAGGGGAGAGCTACTCGGAGGTGGGCTTATCGAGGTCGGGGGCGGCCGGGAGCGGGGTGGGCGGCGTAGCAGCATGGCCGGCGGCGGTGGCGAGCTGCGGCGGCGGCGCTCCGGCGGCTCTGGGCGGTGGAGGTTGGGTCGTCGAGCACCGGTGGGAGGTGGGGGAGCTCGTGGGTGAGTCTATTTGGGTCGAGGAGGGGCGGAACAGGGGGTTCCACGAGGACAGGGGAGGGGCGGCGGCAATGGTGGGCACCGGCGATGGCGTGCGCGTTCCGGCTCGGTGGGGGCAAGGAGCTGTGGTTTGGTGGCCCTGGGAGGGGGAGTGGGTGGTGGTGAAGCTGCTCCGGGGTGGGCAGGGGTGGAGGCCGAGCGGAGGGGGCAGCTTGACGGTGAGGTCGAGCGGCGGCACGGCTATGGCTGCGGCAGCTCTAGGCGCGCATGTGCAGGGTCCGAGCTCGGCCTCAAATAGGCGCACGAGGGAGGGGAGGTGGTGCTGGGGAGGCCAGGCAGCTCGGGCAGGCGAGCAACGGCCCGGGCTTGGCCGGAGGCCCGCGTGGGGCTGGTGGCAGCAGCGGTGCGTCGTGTTGCGGGCGTCGGGTGCAGCCTGCTCGCTGAGCTCGGCGTCAGCGACGGCGTAGGCTCAACATTGAAGGCTAGGGAAGGCGCGTCGGCCGCGGCGCTCGGCATTGGTGGCCGGTGGCGTCGAGTGCGCGTCGCCAAGCGCTTGTTCGGCTCTTGTGGCCTGCAGTGGCGTGCGGGGAGGACTCATGGCCGGGCCGCGGCGCAGCAAGCGGCAGCAGCAGGGCGGCAGCAAGGCAGCGAGCGCGGCGGTGCAGCGGCGCAGCGCGGCAGCAACGCGGCGGTAGCGCGCGCGGGCGTGCGCGCTCGAGTAGCTCGGCGTGTGCAGAGAAGCCAGGGAGAGCGAGGGAGAGAGAGGGGGAGAGAGAAAGGGAGTAGAGAGAGAAAGAGGGAGGTCAACGTGTTGACCTGTGTTTTTCTCAAAATTTTCAAATGAAACTCGAAAAACTTTGAATACAAAAGTTGTTCAAAATGTCGAAATCTACAACTTTTGTTTCAGGCATTTTCCCATTTGAGGTTTCGTTTGAAAGTTACAAATTCAAAGTTAAATGCAAAAGAAATTACCCTATACACATTGTTTTTCGAATTTTTCTCCAAATTTTTGTGTGTTAACTTGAAAAACTTTGAACATGAAAGTTGTTTGTTATATGAAAATCTACAAATTTTGTTTTGGGCAAAAATTAATTTAAGCTATGGTTTGCCCTTTGTATTTTTGGAGCTTTTCAACATTTTCTGAAATTAATTATGGGAGAAAATGTAATGTGGATCAACTTATCATTTCATGTGCAAAATCTCACTTTCTTCCCATAGCTTCAACTAGACTTTGGTTTATTATGATTTTAGTGAGGTGCCTATGAAATTTCACAAGCAAACTTGCATCAGTTTAAAAACTATTTAAAGTTTTCAACCTATGCACATATACACCTGGACACACAAACATTCAGGTATTTGTTTCAAAGTTTTCTGATTAATAATGCATGATTTGGTGCTAACAACCTTAAATTAGCTAATTAAAAACCTGGGCTGTCACATCTAGCTTCCCTCCAAGGTACACACACCTTCCACACTTAGCCTATGTAACACCCTAATTCAAATTTCAGCTTTAATAATAAATTTAATTGGCTTTATTTAAATTTCTAAGGTTTATTGTGTTTAGACTTGCATTTAATATAATTTTTATTCCTCAAGTAATTAAAATTTTGTCTAAGGTTAAATTTTGTTGTTGCATCATGCTGGAGCATTTATTTTTATTTGCATGTGTGCATAAGGTTGTTGAATTCAAATTTTGTTTGAATTCAAATAGATTTGTTTGAGTTAGAAATAGAATTAGAATTAGAAAAGGAGGAATAGAAAGGAAAAACAAAAGAAGAAAACCCAGTAAACCCCAAACCCAACAGCAGCCCAACCCAGTAACCCAGCCTAGCCTTTCCCTGTTCCTGGCCCAGCAGCATCCCGCGGGCCCAGTTCACCTCTCTCCCTTTTTTTCCCGCTCGGCCCGACCCAGGCAGCCAGCACGGCTCCGCACCGGCCCACACTTCGGCCCAGCTCACGCCGGCCTGCTCCCGCTCGCCCGCGTCACCCAGCACGCTCCCGCACGCCGCGTTGACGCCCCTCGCTGACAGGCCGACCCCACCTGTCGGCTCCGCCTTCCCCATCGCGCCGCGCTGCAACCTGCTCCCGAGATCTCTGGCCGAAACTCCCGCAACCTTCCTTCCCTGCTCCCACCCCGAGATCTCCGGCCGTCCCCTTTAAACCGCCCGCGGAACCCCTGCGCTCCTCCCATCCCGCAGCCCAAACCCTAGCCGCAGCCGCCCGCTACCCCGGCGCTCGAAGCAGAACAACCGCCGCCGCAGGTGAGCGATTCCTCGAGCAATTGCTTGCCGCCGGTTATGCTCCGGTCACGCTGACCCTTCCACCGCCACCGCAGGAGCACCCCGCGCCGATCCAAGGAGTCCAGGAGCCTGGAGCGACCCTGATTCGACCTTCCTCCGCGAGCTCCGCCACTTCCCGCCGCCGGCCTTCGCCGACGACCTCCCTACACCGCATCGCTGGCCACCACAACCCCTAGGTGAGCATCGTCCCGGCCTCCTCTATCGTTTGCGCTCGTCAATTTGGCCCAGGACGCACTCTAGGTGCTTGTGCGCCGCTCGCCGGCGACCCTTGCCGCAGCTCCGCCGAGGCGAACGCCCTGCAGCCTCGCACTGCCCCGCACGACCTCCGCACATGCTTGCACATGTCTTGCGCATGCTCCTCGGCACTGTTGCACACACGCTCGAGCCCCAGAGCGCCCTGCACACCCGCTCGCCGGCGAACCTCACGGCGCAGAGCCGCCCTCGCCGCCGCATCAGCGCCCCTGAACCTCCCCGAGCCCAGCCATTACCACGGGTGGATCACGCGTTCAACGTTGATCATCCCCGGCCAAACCCCTAGTTGTTTTAGGCCCGGGAACAGCCGCAAGACCGAACTCCGGTGGGCTTTGGTGCTGCGCCGCCGCGGGAAACCGACTCCCGGCGAGCCCCTCCGCCACCGACGTCCGCAACTCCCGTGGGCCGCCCGATCTGAAGTGGACGAACGAGATTAGAGCGGCGTACCGGTCTGATCTGATCCGCCAGATCGCAATCCAACGTCCCAGATCTAAACATGCCCCTTTGGCCTAGCACTTTTGTTAAAGACCCCCTGAGTTTTATCAGAATCAACCCGCGGTCCTAGCTTGTACAAAAGAAATTATGGTTAGGTCCTGTTTTTAGCATTTTAGCCCCCAGCCGTTCCAAAAATAGAATCCGCCGTCCTGTTGAGGTCTTTTTGCACGCCCGCCCTAGAACTTTCCAGTTCTTGCACATAAAACCCTGGTTTTTTTGCACAGAACCCCCTGGAACTTCAGTTTTCTTGCAGTTAAGCCCCTAGGCCTTGTTTTTGCTCTAGATTTCACGTTCTAGATCCGTTTTAGGCGTTCTTTATGTCCACGCGATCGTTGTAACGCGTAGAATAGTTCTAACTTAGTTTTGTTCGCTGTTTTTATGTATTGTTATACTGTTTCTTAGTGTTTGCTCTTGTTTGCATGCATGTGTTTGTGCTGGACTTGTTTTTGGCCACGTGTTCGTGAGTAGACGTTGATCCTTCGGAGGAGTTCCAGTACACGGAGCAGACACCATCTTCATAGTAGTTTGAGCAGCAGGAGAACTTTGAGGAAGGCAAGTATAACATGAACAACCTATCACTTTTAAATACATTTTCATACTACATTTTAATACTGCATGCCTATAAGGATTTCCTAGCCACTTTATATCCTTTATGTATATCCTTTGGGTTGCATTTTGGTTAGTTGTGCTAGGTGCCGCGCTATAACACACTTCGTCCTTTTTAATTAATATGATTAATGGTTTATGCAACTTAATTCTGAGAGTGGCCCTCTGTGTGGCTTGAGTGGCTCACGTCTCGTTATAAATTTGGTTTTGTTAGAAACATGGTTTAGGGGGCCAGCACGGTGCTTACTGCTGGTTGGCCACTCTCCATAAGGACCGGTTCATAGAGCGACAACTTGGGACAACAGCGCTACCACAAGACTGGAATAGGACGGTCTTGGCATAATAATTAGGTCTTTTTGGTTTGGAGTAACTTACCTGCGGGGTAGGGGCGGTAAGCTTCTATGGCCCTCGTACTGAGTGGCCTCGTCTGTGCTTGGTCTGCGTATCTGTGTCTTGACGCCCACTAGACCTGCTCCATAGTTGCCGATCCACCCTTGCGGTTACTCCTTACCAATGAGATTCTTTGTAAAGGCCTCGTAGTGAGTTTGCTAGTCATCTCACCTAAGGAAGTGTGATGAACAACTAGCGTAGCTCACGACTTGTGGGTAAAGATGTGCAACCTCTGCAGAGTGTAAAACTGGTATACTAGCCGTGCTCACGGTCATGAGCGGCCCAGATCCTCCTTTTGATTAGTGGGGTTGTCTCGTTCCGACGAGGGAGGTGCCTCTCGGGGTTACCTTGGTTTGGTTTGGTTCTCAGTAGTTTCTTAATTAATTTTGATTAATTACTATGTAACTGAGTTTAAGGTAATTCATCAACTTGTAGTGAATAGCTTTAATAAAATTTTGCCAACACTTAAAAGCTAATGCAGTCAGTCAGCCAACCTTAGAGCCTCATAGTTTGTGTTATACTTGTTGAGTACAAGTTGTGTACTCACTCTTGCCTCTTCTCTACTTTTTCCTCTTGGATACTCTACTGCTGCTCAGTTCCTGCCGACACGAGGGAGTTCGCTCAGCGCTACCAGGACTACGAGGACTTCTAGGCGTTCGTCTCCCAGTCGACGTCCTTGTGGCGCCCTGCTCAGCTTGGAGAGTTTTTATCGTATTTTGTACTTCGCTTCTGTTGTATCAGACATTTTGTCATTAATGTAATAAATAACATCCGTACTCGCTTTATTATATCTTTTTACGGGATATGTGCTGTTATATACTGCTCATTCTGTTGTATATACGTGTGACTTGATCCTGGCACGTATATGATTGCTCGGTTTATGTCCTTTTATAAACCGGGTGTTACAGAGTGGTATCAGAGCCATATCGACTGTAGGACGAAGCCTAGATAGAACTGGTCGAGTTTTAGGACTTCTTCTCTCCAATCCTTGTCTGCTGAAACTATTTTACTATTATACCCCTTAAATTCTATGACTTTTACTCGTCTTGCCTTGATTTTTCTCTCTTTGAAGAATAGTTTTCGTAGATTTTGGCCCGAATCAGTCAGCTGACCACCATGAGTATAAGCTAGGTGACCCTTTTATAATAATACGGTAGCACGTTCTGTGACGCATTGTGTTAGTCGAGTCGCGTGTTAAACTCGGCTAAGTCGTGAAAATTGTCTGCTTGTTATTATGCTACATGTTTGATTTGGATTTTTGGTTGATTGCATAGTTTAGTAGTTAAATTTGTTTAAAGAAAATCAGTCTTAAGTTAAAGTAAATTAATTAATAAAATGAGTTAGACCGTTGGGGGTAAAACCATCCACTGGGTAAAACCATCCACTCTATCCTCTCTGATCCTCTCTGCCTTATCTTGCCTTGGGTTTCACCGACGAGGACGTCAGTTTTTGTAAGGGGGTAGGGATGTGACACCCCGGCCTATAGATAGTACAAGAGAAGTTGAGAATCTCTCAGACGAAACAGAAGAGTTATGCTCTAGTTCCTGGTTCCCGGATTTATGTAACACCTATCTGGAGTCATCAACAGTAATGCCTGTGCAGTGTTGTCTAAATAGGATAGAACCTTAAATAATGGAGTTTTTTTCTCTCTTCCTTAACCTTACCAATCTGTATTTCCTTTTATCCCGGCTCAGGTGTCGGCACAACAAAAAGACCTTGGAGACAGTGCAATGGGTGATGGTGAGAAAACTTGCCCGTGTTGCCAATTCTATGGCGTTCCTTGTCGTCAAGCTCGTGCGACTGAAGATGAAGCCACAACTAGGAGGAACCAGAGGTTGTTCTCTAGTGCAAAGAGGAAGAGGTCTCATCAAGAGCAGCTAGCAGAGGATTCCCTTTTCATCGACAGTCCATTGGTCGATGAGCAACAGACCATCCATAAGAGAAAGGATCCTGAGTGCTCTAGAGATACACATGTCGAGAATCAAGCTCTCTATGATTATGTTGATGGGTTGACTATCACTATGATGGTGATTCAGCCACGTGGCCACAAGGAGTCCAAAGAGCAAGCAGCAGAAATAATGCAAGATGTGATGTTAAGTTCACAGGGAGGTCAACCAAGTGGCGCCTTTCACCTCCGTCGCCTGTGCTACCAATGCAGGCAAGAAGGTCATTATGCCAAAAGTTGTCCTCAGAATCAGCTGTCACCAGTAACACCAGTCCAGGACCTTTCAACAATCTCGCGTACCAGTGGTGACAAGACCCACCTTATTTCCAGGGACTGCTCCAAGCAAGATGATCAGAATGATCAGGCTCAGCAGCAGGTGATACCAGAGTGCAGTGATCGTACGAAGCATGAGCAACCCAAGAAGGGACCAAAAGGGTACCTCCAGGGTAGAATTCACCATGTGTCAGCAGAAACCATTCGGGATGATAGTTCAGTCATTCTTGGTATGCTTCTAGCTAACTCATATCAAGCTATGGTGCTTTTCGATACTGGTGCTACGCATTCCTTTATTTCACAGTCTTTTGTCGAGCATCATGGTATTCGTACTAACACATTAAAGAAGTGCATGTTAGTATCTTCACCTGGAGGACAATTGAGGTCTCATATCTTCTGCCCCAGAGTTAGTGTTTCCATAGGGAGGGTAAAGTTCAGTGCAAATCTAATGGTGATAGACACCAAGGGTATTGATGTGATTCTGGGAATGGATACTCTTGTCAAGTGGGGAGTCAGAATTGATTGTGCTCAGCGGTCAGTTCACTTGTTAGCATCTAATGGCCAAGAGGTGACAGTCAGTGCTACAGAGCCTTCTGGATTTCTTCATCAGATGTAGACTAGACCCACGGATGGTATTCGCGTGGTGTCCGAATTCCCGGATGTCTTTCTGGAAGACTTGCCAGAAGAAGGAAGAGGAGTTGATGAAGACATATCCTAATCTCTTTGCTAGCCAGCCCAGAATCTCGAGACGAGATTACTGTAAGGGGGTAGGATTTGTAACACCCTAATTCAAATTTCAGCTTTAATAATAAATTTAATTGGCTTTATTTAAATTTCTAAGGTTTATTGTGTTTAGACTTGCATTTAATCTAATTTTTATTCCTCAAGTAATTAAAATTTTGTCTAAGGTTAAATTTTGTTGTTGCATCATGCTGGAGCATTTATTTTTATTTGCATGTGTGCATAAGGTTGTTGAATTCAAATTTTGTTTGAATTCAAATAGATTTGTTTGAGTTAGAAATAGAATTAGAATTAGAAAAGGAGGAATAGAAAGGAAAACCAAAAGAAGAAAATCCAGCAAACCCAAAACCCAACCCAGTAACCCAGCCTGGCCTTTCCCTATTCCTGGCCCAGCAGCATCCCGCGGGCCCAGTTCACCTCTCTCCCTTTTTTTTCCCGCTCGGCCCGACCCAGGCAGCCAGCACGGCTCCGCACCGGCCCACACTTCGGCCCAGCTCGCGCCGGCCTACTCCCGCTCGCCCGCGTCACCCAGCACGCTCCCGCACGCCGCGTTGACGCCCCTCACTAAAGGGCCGACCCCACCTGTCGGCTCCGCCTTCCCCGTCGCGCCGCACTGCAACGTGCTCCCGAGATCTCCGGCCGAAACTCCCGCAACCTTCCTTCCCTGCTCCCATCCCGAGATCTCCGGCCGTCCCCTTTAAACCGCCCGCGGAACACCTGCGCTCCTCCCATCCCGCAGCCCAAACCCTAGCTGCAGCCACCCGCTACCCCGGCGCTCGAAGCAGAACAACCGCCGCCGCAGGTGAGCGATTCCTCGAGCAATTGCTCGCCGCAGGTGTGGAATGGGACGGTCTTGGCGTAATAATTAGGTCTTTTTGGTTTGGAGTAACTTACCTGCGGGGCAGGGGCGGTAAGCTTCTATGGCCCTCATACTGAGTGGCCTCGTCTGTGCTTGGTCTGCGTACCTGTGTCTTGATGCCCACTAGACCTACTCCATAGTCGCCGATCCACCCTCACGATTACTCCTTACCAACGAGATTCTTTGTAAAGGCCTCGTAGTGAGTTTGCTAGTCATCTCACCTAAGGAAGTGTGATGAACAACTAGCGTAGCTCACGACTTGTGGGTAAAGATGTGCAACCACTGCAGAGTGTAAAACTGGTATACTAGCTGTGCTCACGGTCATGAGCGGCCCAGATCCTCCTTTTGATTAGTGGGGTTGTCTCCTTCCGACGAGGGAGGTGCCTCTCGGGGTTACCTTGGTTTGGTTTGGTTTGGTTCTCAGTAGTTTCTTAATTAATTATGATCAATTACTATGTAACTGGGTTTAAGGTAATTCATCAACTTGTAGTGAATAGCTTTAATAAAATTTTGCCAACACATAAAAGCTAATGCAGTCAGTCAGCCAACCTTAGAGCCTCATAGTTTGTGTTATACTTGTTGAGTACAAGTTGTGTACTCACTCTTGCCTCTTCTCTACTTTTTCCTCTAGGATACTCTACTACTACTCAGTTCCTGCCGACATGAGGGAGTTCGCTCAGCGCTACCAGGACTACAAGGACTTCTAGGCGTTCGTCTCCCAGTCGACGTCCCTGTGGCGCCCTGCTCAGCTTGGAGAGTTTTTATTGTATTTTGTACTTCGCTTCTGCTGTATCAGACATTTTTTCATTAATGTAATAAATAACATCCGTATTCGCTTTATTATATCTTTTTACGGGATATGTGCTGTGATATACTGCTCATTCTGTTGTATATACGTGTGACTTGATCCTGGCACGTATATGATTGCTCGGTTTATGTCCTTTTATAAACCGGGTGTTACAGCCTAATTACTCGAATGTCGGGTCGAGATTCTTTTTAAGGGGGGTAGGCTGTGACACCCTAGGTGATTAAATCGCTAAATCAACGTCATGCATACAACATCATGAATAATTGTAAGTAAGTTTCAAAACCATGTTTTCTTGCATATGTGTATGTGCATGTGTGTATAGGTGTGTGCATATAAGACTATTTCATAATATGATTGTAATATTTCATGCTCAACTTGTCATTAAAAGTATTTAATAGAAAAACACTCATAATTTAGTGCCTTGCAAGTCTACATGAAATAATTAGGAATTCAAAATCTTAGTTGTGTTAGATTTAAAATAACTTTCAAACCGTGGCTTAATTGAACATTTTCCTGAAATAAAACTTGTAGAGTTTTAAATGTTGAACCACTTTCATGCTCAAATATTTTCAAGTTTCCATACAAAAGTCAAAGAAAATTTGAATTTAACTCGAATCGGGTAATAATGTACATTCGTCGGGATTTCAAATTTAACTTTTGAATTGAGCCCCAAATGAAAGTAAGCCTGAAACAAAAGTGGTAGGGTTTGAAATTTGGAACAGCTTTTGTATTCAAAACTTTTCGAGTGTTAATTGAAAATTTTGAGAAAAATTCAAATTTGAATCAGTCAAATCTCTTTCTCTCTCTACTCTCTCTTTCCTCTCTCCCTCCCCTGTTCTGCGCCGGCCGAGCCGAGGCTGCCGGCCATGCGCCGCCCTCCCCGGCCAGACCCGCCTCCCTACCACCGGGTTCTCCCAAACCGGCCCCCAATCCACTCGACCTCGAAGCGCACACGCCGAGGTTCCCTGCGCACACGCCGAGGTTGGCCGTCGAAGCGCCACGGCAACGCCGTGCCGAGCCGGCCGACTGCGCCTCGCCCCTTCTCTCGCCCTTGACCGCCTAGAGTCTTCCCTCGAGCTCAGAGACGTCCTCGACCTTCCCTTCGTCGCTCCTGAGATCGAGAGCCAAGCCCCGCGTGCCCCCTTTGCTGAGAACGGCCGCCGCCGCCCACCATGGCCGCCGCCGCCCCTAGGTTGCCACGGAGCCCCCAACGGACCCCGCAGCAAGCTTCCCTGCCCTCCACCGGTGCTCCCCGACCCACTCACCGTCGCCCACGACCGCCGGACGGTCACCGCCGCCGCTCGCCGCCACCGCCGGCCGCTGCTCTCCACGGCGCCGCCCGTTCCGGCCACCCCAGCCCCAACCGAGCCCACCCCTAGGTTCCTCTCGCTCTCCTGTTGCCTCTCCCCCACCGGGCCCTCGCCGCCGGCGACCACAGGCGCCGGATTTCGGCCGCCCGCCACCTCCCCAGCTCCAAAGTCCGGCCAGGGGCATATCTACGAGGAAATCACGTCTTCCAGGGGCCTCTGCGCAAAAAGTTATTTTTCCTTTTTGTTTTCCAAAGCAGTGAACTTGTAAAATCGATATAAATTCGTAGAAAAATCGGAAAAATGCAAACTCAATTGATCTGAGTTCCTTGTTACTAGATCTACAACTTTGATTACATGCACATATTTATTTTCTGCTATATTTTAGTCTAGGAAAAATATTAGATTACATAGGCTATAATTATTCTAGGAGTTCTACTCAGCATCTATGGGTGATTTTTATCTGGTAGCTGCTTCATGCCATGCTTAGCTTTATGTAAAAATTTTAGCACCAGTTAACACCTGTAACTATATGAAACCCTAGTCTTGGCTAGATCTAGTAGAATAATTTACTTTTTATTTCTGGATGTTCTGATATAGATATGTGAATGAAACTTTTTCTGTGTACTTACAATACTAGATGAACATCACTGTCCAAGTTTCGTTATTTTTATATTTGTGTAGCTAGCTCTGTGAATTAATCCTTAAAAATGGTGCTATATTGTGATAAATAGTTGTTGCATCTGGAAAAATCTAAAATTTTTACTGTGGCTTATTCTTCAGAAGATAAGCTAGCATACAAATTTTGAGAGCCTAAAACACTTTGTAACTCTCTGTACTAATTAGTCTTGTTATATGGGAGTTAAATTTGTCAATTTTATTACTCCTGTTTTATGTCTAGAAAAATTCTGATAAATCTAAAGTGTGTTTAGAATCGTATGTAGACTCCTCTGTAAAAATTTGGGACTTAGAAACTAAGTATAACCCTTTGTAGAAATAAGTTTGCATTATTGCTAGTAAAGTTTGTCTTATTTTTCATGCTCTGTGTACTGCTCCATAAAATTTGAAAAATTAACAGTGGACTCCTCATAAGTGTGGTACGACTCAGTAAATTTTTTTGGCACCATTACTTGCATGGTTTGATCTGTATAAATAGTTTCATATCCTAGCAGTGGCTGTGTATATGGTTTTTCATAATTTTTCTGCTGCATGAAAATTTCCTCAAATTTTTACAGCAAGATCTATACTTTATGAAGTACACTAAATAAGAATTTCAACCTCAGAAATGATGTGTGACTATAGCTTTGGACAAAGCATGTTATCGTTAGTTTTGTTAAAGGAAACAACTTTTGTATGTTTTGGTATATGATGAAAACCCCACTTTGACTTTATGCCGCCCGGCTGCTAGGCGGCCTCCTCCCGCCAAGGACCTCCATGCAATAAAAGCCAAGTTTTATTTACATATAGGTCCCTACAACCCAGCAGGGGGGCGGTAGGCCCCCTGCCGCCACCCCGCCTACCGGGTTGCAGGGGTATAAAACTGTAAATTTTGAAACCAAAAATATATTTCTATAAAAAATATTTTTTCAAAAATATAAAAATAAAAAAACCACCATGTAACCTCCATTGATAGCAGCAGGCAGCAGCGGTAAAGCGTCCCTGTCATGCGCCTACTGGTGTCGTGGGTAGCCCAGTTCAGCTCGAGATGGCCACGGATCGGAATATGGATTTGCCGTAGCTTTTACCGTGTCCTGCTGCAACACCCGCCTGCCGTCGCGTACGCTATATTCCCCGTAGCGGAACGTTTATCGTTCCTCAGTGCAGATAGTGTAAGTGCAGTGGCCATACCGTGGAGAAATGTGATTCTAATCTCGATTACATTATCTGTAATAAGTTGAAATCGCACATTGCCTCAAAGTGCCATTAATTTGCTCAAGATGCCAAAGCCGAACGCGGCTATTACAAACCTTATAACTAGCTAACAACAATATAGGCGTCCTGCGTCCTGCTCGCAGAACTGCTCCCACTGGATGTTGGAAGCTTAACATTTGGTCTGTTGCTTGCCTGCTTTGTAGGATGAGCTGTCAGTCACAAGAGCTCATAAAATTTTACTTATAGAAAAAATATGTTTCACTTACTCCTGCTGCGGGTGACTGGGCGATGAGGAACAAACCGTGGTGGAGGTGGCTTCCGGGGAGTTGTGATGCGGCGGCGTTGAGACGGCGACGCGCTGGCCTGGGCTGCAGTTGGCAATGCTTGAGAGGAGAGATAAAAGAGAAACTAATTTGATGAACCAATTGCTTGCAGTTTTTTATTAGAGATGCTACCTTACAATCTTTAGGTAAGGAAATAGTTCTCACATTGCTGAAATTAGGGAAACTGAAAGCAAGGAAAGTACTCACTTCATTTTGATAATCTAAGTCAAAAGCTTTCAGCTTTTTCCAACAAAAATTAGAACTAGTTAGATTTGCTACATAAAAAATTGATTCATCTCGAAAATATCTTCCTTTATATTATAATTTCATTTCATTTCATTTTATAAATAAATTTCAATAGCTTTTAGTGGTCAAAGCTCAATGTCATACGACCAGAATTTTCAAAGTGGATGAAGTAATTCAAGGACAGCTAGGTGCTAGACACCTGTGCTGATCGCTGATCCAAAAGACAGCTGGGTCCTAGTCACCAGAGCTGATCCTCATTGGCCTCGTGTCCTTCCTTTTTGCTCGTGTTGCACACCCACGGCTGTACACATTGCCGAAGGCTGCAATAACTAAGACGATAAAGAAAATAAAAGGAAAATTCAATGCTGTGCCACTGAGAAAACCACTAAATCCCTCATATGCAATTGGCTGGACCCACATGTCATTGACAGCCGATAGCATATGACAGATTAGCTGTTTTCTTGGTGGCATACAAGGAAATTGCCCGAAAAAAAAAAGCAAACTGAAGAGAACAGACACTTAGCCTATCAGAAAGCCTGGTCTACCATAGAAAGGATTTAGGGACACTTAGCCATCCTACTTCCTAGGAGCGGGCACAAAACCAAAAAGCAGCCTAGACTACCCGTCCCTACTATTTCCACTATGGTCTCCCTCCCTATTAGTATTTCACTTCCTATATTCACCATTGCACTTCCTATCAGTATTGAATATAGCATGCCCATAACAATATTCTCTAGTAAGCCAACTCTAACATGGCACATGTATAATTAATCCATAAAGAAAGTGTATTAGATAAACTCAGCAGGCGAGCAAGTACCTGTTTTCTGCCCATATGGCATTGCAATCTTTGCTTTCCTATCACAAGTTGTCTTAAAGGCATTCTTAGCCACCCTTTTGGCAGTCGCAGGTTACAATGAACAAGCAAGCAAACAAAACACAAGAGTGAGACGTGAAGCCGCATATCAGTAATAGCCTCCACTATGGGATCTATTATCAATTTGCTCCTCTAAAGGGTACAACACATGCCAGAACACAAGAAACTCCTTTAAATAAAGGTGCTACATGAGGCTAGGGTACATAAGATGCATGTGAATCAACTGATGTTAAAGATGAATATAGAGAAAAGTACAACCACCCAACACACCTTTTCAATTTCCTCCCCTTCATCCATTTTGTCAACAGAATCATCTTCACAACTGAACACATCCTCACTCGTGCCCTGGAAAAGTCAAAGGGTTTTAATTTTTAAAAGATCCGTAGATCAAATGTGGCGCACCATCCAATGGTAAAGTCGACATACCACTTTGGGCCTATCATAACAAATCAGCAATCCAACTTAATGTAATGTGGCTAAGATGAATTATCATGAGATGAGCATACAAATGGTTTAATTGCTAATAAACTTACATGGTTGTCATCACATGAGCCGTCATCATACCCAACCTCATCACCATGAACAATGTGCTTGTCCATTTTACCAACCTCAAAAGGAGCCTTTCGCTTGTGTTTCCCTTAAAATAAGAATGCACAGGGGACCAATAGTTTTTTTTTTGGGGGGGGGGCGAGTTTAGGGTCAGCAAGATCCAAGGGACAGTAGCACAAATGGCCTAAAGAGTAAAATGCAACCAAAAATTAGGGTTATTACATACCATGGATACTATTGCTGCCCATCTCGGTTTCCTGTTCATCTGAAGTGAGGATAAAGTTGGTTACTCTCAGATCACCTCCACTTCCTCAAGTTGGGAAACAAACATGCAGTGCACAAACAAGACAAATACCTCCAAACTGTCAGGCGCATTTAACGCGTAAAAACCACACACTAAAAAATAAAACATGCTACTTCTCCAAATTTTGCAACCTACCCAATGCAAGTATCTGATGACTATTGAACCGGCCAAGCAGCAAGCAGAAAAGGCATCTGGATTCATGGTCAATGCAGACAGAGTGGAGCATCCAACATACATTCATACAATACTTGTCGAAAATCCAAACTGCCAGGCCCATTTAACGCTTAAAAACCACAAACTAAAAAATGAAACATGCTGCTGTTCCAAATTTTGCAACCTACCTAATGCAAGTATCTGATGACTATTGAACCGGCCATGCAGCAGGCAGAAAAGGCATCTGGATTCACGGTCAATGCAGACAGAGTGGAGCATCCAATATACATTCATACAATACTAGTCTGAAAAATAACAACCAACCACAAACCAAGAACCAATTAAAAATGGCTGGCCCAGCACCCAGGCAATGGCTAGCACTAGAAAGTGGGCGCTATACCAGCACAACCATCCAAGCATTGGCACCATTCAAACAACCATGTGGATGCAAGAAGAGGGAAGCAGAGGTGGGAGGTATGTATTAACACAGAACTTTTTTTGGGCACTAACCTGGGGCGATGTTTTGCAATTTATGCTTGAGGCAATCGCCAACCTGGTGTGACCCCAATGTGGAGAATGGAAGGTATTGTTTGCAGGCAACGCATTTGACCGTTATACCTTGGAGGAGGTACTCGAGCTCAGTACAGTGACGGTAGGTGCCGAGATCAGCATGGTAGCAGGCGCTACAAATGAGACGGTTACAAAACCAAAGCTGCAACAAGGATAGGTTAGAATGAACAGAGAAACCAAAATCAAATCAAGCTGCATCCAAATTAATTCAGTCAGAGCTCAGCTCACCGAGAAAATGGGAGGCCGGAGAGGAACCTTGCATTCGGAACACTGAAGGAAACTTGAACTCAGGATGCACTTCCTCCACTGGGCAGGATGTTATATTGTGATCCAAATTTTGATGGGAGATTGTTGGAATTTAGGCTTGCATTAAGGCCCATGTGGTGCAAACTTTTAATCCCACATTGCTAGTAGAAGTTGAGGAGACCACGTGACTCTCCTATATATCTAACTATAACGACCCGGCCCGGGATAACGGCTAAGATCTACTCTTCAAGTTGAGTAAACCACACCTACTAATTAATCCCCTTGCGCTTTCGTCCTCGCTTCGCGCAAAAAAGATCGATCCGGAATTAATTAGCTTCCCGTGACTCGGTATTTAAATTGGTCTGGCTCTCAATCGGTTTTCAGTATGGGACAATTCCCGCGGGCGAACAGTGTCGCGGCGCTACAGTAACCCGACGTGCTACAGAACTCGAGCTACAGTAACCGACATCAGGCCCGGCCCAAATCGGCTACAGTACCCGAGCTACAGTACCCCCCCGTCCCGTCTGCTACAGTACCCGGCCCGACACTGTTCCCATGGCTGTTACACTAACCCATAGGCTTCACCGGAGAATATCAATCCTATTATTCCTCTTGTAAGCCGCCGCTAGGCGTTGTACACAAACACCCGATATAGTGAAGTTCTTGTTGGCTGGCGCCTGTGGTTTTTAACCTTGGCATTGGAGGGGTTTTACACGTTAAATCCTCGTGTCTTTCTATGGTTTGATCTTTCTATTTTTCATCATTTTGTTCGCCGTCGCTTCTAACAAGTGGTACCAAAGCCGTGGTTTCAAGTTAGGGTTTCGTGATGGCGTCGATGAAGTATGATCTACCGATGTTGAACTACAAGACAAGGTTCTCGCTGTGGCAAGTCAAGATGAGAGCTATTCTGGCGCAAACCAATGATCTTGATGAGGCACTGGAAAAATTCGGGAAGAAAAAGAAGGATGAGTGGACCGATGAGGAGAAGCGCAAGGACCGTAAGGCTCTTTCTCTTATTTAGCTTCATCTATCTAATGATATTCTACAAGAAGTGCTGCAGAAAAAGACTGCTACAGAATTGTGGCTAAAACTGGAATCGATCTGCATGTCGAAGGATCTTACCAGTAAATTGCATATGAAGTTGAAGCTGTACACGCTTAAGATGCAGGAGGGTGATTCGGTGATGGGTCACCTATCTGTCTTCAAGGAGATCGTTGCTGACCTAGGGTCGATGGAGGTTAAGTATGAAGATGAGGACTTAGGTCTTCTTTTATTATGCTCTTTGCCAAGTTCTTATGCAAGTTTCCGTGACACCATAATATTAAGCCGTGATGAACTAACCCTTACGGAAGTTTGTGAGGCACTCCAGTCTAAGGAGAAGATGAAAGGCATGGTGCAGATAGATGGCTCGTCCTCTAGGGGCGACGCTTTGCATGTCAGAGGCGGATCAGAGCAAAGATCCTCAAGTGATAACAACGATCGTGGCAAGAGCAATGACGGTAGAGGCCGCTCCCAGTCCAAAGGTCCCAAGAAGAAATTCTGTAAGTATTGCAAGAAGAAATCTCATATGATTGAGGATTGCTGGAAATTGCAGAATAAGGAGAAGAAGAAAAATAAATCTGATGGTAAGGCTAGTGTTGCTTCTACTGGTGAAAACTCTGAGTCAGATTGTTTGGTTGTCTTTGCTGGTTGTGTTGCTGGTCATGATAAGTGGATTCTTGATTCTGCATGTTCTTTTCATATCTGCACTAATAGAGACTGGTTCAGTTCCTATGAGTCTTTGCAGAACGGTGATTTTGTGCGCATGGGAGATGATAACCCATGTGAGATTATTGGCATTGGCTCTGTTCAGATCAAGACCCATGATGGCATGATTCGCATACTGAAGAATGTAAGGCACATACCAGGGATGAAAAGAAATCTGATCTCGTTGAGCACACTTGATAAAGAAGGACTCAAATACACCGGTTCAGGTGGAGTTGTGAAGGTATCTAAAGGTTCTCTTGTATGTTTGCTGGGTGATCTCAATCCTTCAAATTTATATGTTCTCAGAGGTTGTACTTTGCATGGTTCTGTTTTTGCTGCTAATGTTGCTAATGCTGAACCTAGTAAAACTGACCTTTGGCATATGCGTCTTGGACACATGAGTGAACTCGGTATGGCAGAATAGATGAAGAGAAACCTGCTGGATGGCTGCATTCTGAGTGGCAAGAAGTTCTGTGAGCATTGTGTATTTGGTAAGCATAAGAGGGTCAAATTCAATACCTCTGTTCATACCACAAAAGGTACACTTGATTATGTTCATGCTGATTTGTGGGGTCCTTCACGTAAGCCTTCATATGGTGGTGCTCGTTATATGCTTACCATTATTGATGATTACTCTAGAAGAGTCTGGCCTTATTTTCTGAAAAGCAAAGATGATACTTTTGCTGCTTTTATAGAATGGAAAGTTATGATAGAAAGGCAAACTAAGAAGAAGGTCAAGGTGCTTCGAACTGATAATGGTGGAGAGTTCTGTTCGGATGCTTTTGATGATTATTGCAGAAAAGAAGGCATTGTTAGGCATCACACCATACCATACACTCCTCAGCAGAATGGTGTGGCCGAGCATATGAACAGGACTATCATCTCGAAGGCTCGTTGCATGCTGTCCAATGCCCATATGAACAAGCGTTTTTGGGCTGAGGCTGCTAATACAGCATGTTATTTGATCAACAGATCGCCTTCTATTCCACTCAACAAGAAGACTCCTATTGAGGTATGGTCTGGTACACCTGCAGATTATTCACACTTGAGAGTTTTTGGCTGCACTGCTTATGCTCATGTTGATAATGGAAAATTAGAGCCTAGAGCTATTAAATGTCTATTTCTTGGTTATGGTTCGGGAGTCAAAGGATATAAATTATGGAATCCTGAAACTAGAAAGACTTTCATGAGCAGAAGTGTTGTTTTCAATGAATCTGTGATGTTTACTGACAGTTTGTCCACAGATGATGCTTTGGTTGAGAAATTGCAGTCACAAGTTAGTGTGCAGGTGGAGCTTATGGATGACCAGGAAAATGAAGTTGTTGGTAATGATGTTTCAGATAGTGTTCCTGATACTATTCAGCACTCACCTCCAGTTTCACAGTCTGATTTGCAGCATGAGGAGGATGTAGATTTACCTATTGCTCTTTGCAGATCAAAGAGGAGTTGTGGACCTCCAAACCGTTTAATTGAGGAGTGTAATCTGACTTATTATGCTTTGAGTTGTGTTGAACAGGTGGAGGATGCTAGTGAGCCAGGAACATATTCTGAAGCCATTGATTCTGTTGATAAGGAGAAGTGGATCTCAGCTATGCAGGAGGAGATGCAGTCTCTTGAGAAGAATGGCACATGAGAGATTGTAAGCTTGCCTGAGAAAAAGAAGACTGTTCGCTGCAAATGGGTCTTCAAGAGAAAGGAGGGTTTGTCTTCTAGTGAGCCTCCAAGATTTAATGCAAGGTTAGTTGCAAAGGGTTTCAGTCAGATTCCTGGTGTTGACTATAATGATGTGTTCTCTCCAGTTGTGAAGCATAGCTCAATTCGGACTTTCTTTAGTATTGTTGCTATGCATGATCTTGAGCTTGAGCAGTTAGATGTGAAGACTGCATTTTTACATGGAGAGCTTGAGGGGGAAATTTACATGGATCAGCCAGAAGGATTCATAGTGCCAAGCAAAGAGAATTATGTTTGCAAATTAAAGAAGTCCTTGTATGGTTTGAAACAGTCTCCTCGTCAGTGGTATAAGAGGTTTGATTCATTTATGTTGTTACATGGTTTTAAAAGATCTGAATATGATAGCTGTGTTTACATTAAGATTGTTGAGGAATCATCTATATACTTGTTGTTATATGTTGATGACATGTTTATTGCTGCCAAGAGCAGAAAAGAAATCACTACAGTAAAGAAATTGTTGAGTAGTGAATTTGATATGAAGGATCTTGGTGTTGCTAAGAAAATTCTAGGTATGGAGATTACTAGAGACAGAAAATCTAGTTTATTATTTCTTAGTCAGCATAATTACATTAACAAGGTTCTTCAGCGTTTCAATATGCATGATTCAAAGCCAGTTAGTACTCCTATTGCACCTCACTTTAAATTATCAGCTGCTCAGTGCCCTAGTTCTGAGGAGGATGTTGAATACATGTCAAAAGTCCCATATTATAGTGCTGTTGGTTCTTTGATGTATGTCATGGTTTGCTCTCGCCCAGATTTATCATATGCTATGAGTTTGGTTAGCAGATACATGTCTAATCCTGGTAAAGAACACTGGAAGGCAGTTCAGTGGATTTTCAGGTACCTCAGAGGAACAGCAGATTCTTGTTTGAAGTTTGGGAGAACTGATCAGGGACTCATTGGTTATGTGGATTCAGATTATGCTGCTGATTTGGATAGGCGCAGGTCACTCACAGGTTATGTGTTCACTGTTAGTAGTTGTGCTGTGAGTTGGAAGGCTACTTTGCAGCCTGTTGTTGCTATGTCTACCACAGAAGCAGAATATATGGCTATTGCTGAAGCGTGCAAGGAGTTAGTTTGGCTGAAAGGTTTGTTTGCTGAGCTGTGTGGAGTTGATTCTTGTATTGATCTATTCTGTGATAGTCAAAGTGCTATTTGCCTCACTAAAGATCAGATGTTTCATGAAAGGACAAAGCATATTGATGTCAGGTACCATT
Organism: Panicum virgatum; assembly: GCF_016808335.1. NCBI lineage: Eukaryota > Viridiplantae > Streptophyta > Magnoliopsida > Poales > Poaceae > Panicum > Panicum virgatum. The sequence goes on from NC_053151.1 coordinate 3,488,490, forward strand.
ATGTTCGTGATATTATTTCACAAGGTAAATTGAAGGTATGCAAGATCAGTACTCATGATAATCCAGCTGATATGATGACTAAACCAGTTCCTGTAGCTAAGTTTGAGCTTTGCTCAAGCTTAGTTGGTTTGACAGTTTAGCCCAAGAGGCTATTTGGCGCCAGAAGTTCTGTTCTTTGTTGTGTTCAGGTGATGATTTTGATATGCTACAAGAAGGAATTTGTCTCAAGGTGGAGTATATTATATTGTGATCCAAATTCTGATGGGAGATTATTGGAATTTATGCTTGGCCCATTAAGGCCCATGTGGTGCAAACTTTTAATCCCACATTGCTAGTAGAAGTTGAGGAGACCACGTGACTCTCCTATATATCTAACCCATAGGCTTCACCGGAGAATATCAATCCTATTATTCCTCTTGTAAGCCACCGCTAGGCGTTGTACACAAACACCCGATATAGTGAAGTTCTTGCTGGCTGGCGCCCGTGGTTTTTACCCTTCGCATTGGAGGGGTTTTCCACGTTAAATCCTCGTGTCTTTCTATGGTTTGATCTTTCTATTTTTCATCGTTTTGTTCGCCGTCGCTTCAAACACAGGATGAGTGGAATATTTGGCAGAAGGGCACTCACGCTGGTGTTTTAGAAACTCGCAGTAAGGAATGTATTTGTTGCAGTCGCATTTGAACTTTATCTGAGCAATGATGTTGTTCAGCAAATCGCAGGTGGAGTGAGTATCAGTAGCTAAACAATGGTGGTGGTGGATACAGTCACGACAATAGATTTGACCGCGGATGCACTGGCGGCACTGCCAGGAAGCACAAGAAAGGGGGAAATAATAAGAGAAGAAGTTGAGCTAGGAAAAAACAAAACATGGTAAACATCTCACCGACCGTGTACGCTCTGCAGTGGTAAGTTTCAGGCCGGAGGGTTCAGTGGCAATTTGTGCAGTCCAATAGCCCCTGGTTGATCCTGAGGTGAAACACACTCGTCTCCTGTGATTGAATCTATCAAATTAAGCATCGTGGAGAAACAATAGAGAAGAAGGAGAAGCATCTACGGCCGGGAGGACACGGATCGGACAGCACCCATGCCGGATCTGCGATGACGGTTAGGATCGAAGCTCCTCTGGGGATCCGATGAAAGGCCCAAGCTCCTCTGGGGATCCCTGTGGGAACAGAGCACGTCGTGTGATTAGGAGAACTGGAGAAAACAAGCGCGGGGGCGGGGGCACACTCACCGGAGATGAAGACATCGCGGGGCGCCGAGGAGGTGGCGGCGAACGTCGAGGAGAAGTAGCAGCGCTGCCGCAGTGTGGGAGGTGGCTGCAGCGCGCAAGCGGGAAGCCCCGATTTGGTCCTGCCACACGTCGAGCTCGTCCTGCACCACTGAAAGGCCCTTGTTTGGTTTTGGTAATTGAGTGACAACTTAGGTGGACTAATAAGTGTTTATGTTGAGATACATAGAAGATTAGTCCACACAAAGACACTAGTATGAGCAACATGTGCCATGGAGGAGAAATGGCTAAGGATTGATGCTATGCTCATATAGTGTGATCGAGGAGCTCATTGCATATGAGACATGACATGGAGTTATGTGACCAAAGTGGAGAAGATCAAGACAAGGCTTGGCTTGATGGACCAGTTGTAATGGAGAAGGGCAAGTCAAGGCTTTGAAGCGAGGGACCGCAAGGCGGTGAAGCTTGGGCAAGATTTGGCGCCGATGGACCGAGGCAACGGTGAAGAGCGAGCAAGGTCAAGATCGATGGACCAAAGAGGTCATGTGATGATATGGAGTGGATCATATCATTCAAGGAAGATCAAGCCAAGTGTTGACTCATGAAGATGATCTAAAGGCTTGATTGTAACACCCGGTTTATAAAAGGACATAAACCGAGCAATCATATACGTGCCAGGATCAAGTCACACGTATATACAACAGAATGAACAGTATATCATAGCACATATCACGTAAAAAGATATAATAAAGCGAATACGAATGTTATTTATTACATTAATGACATAAATGTCTGATACAGCGGAAGCGAAGTACAAATACGATGAAAGCTCTCCGAAGCTGAGCAGGGCGCCACAGGGACGTCGACTGGGAGACGAACACCTAGAAGTCCTCGTAGTCCTGGTAGCGCTGGACGAACTCCCTCGTGTCGGCAGGAACTGAGCAGCAGTAGCGTAGCCAAGAGGAAAAAGTAGAGAAGAGGCAAGAGTGAGTACACAACTTGTACTCAACAAGTATAACACAAACTATGAGGCTCTAAGGTTGGCTGACTCAACTGCATTAGCTTTTAATCTTGGCAAAATTTTATTAAAGCTATTTACTACGAGTTGATGAATTAACATTAACCCAGTTACATAGTAATTAATCAAAATTAATTATGTAACTACTGAGAACCATACCAAATCATACCAAGGTAACCCCGGGAGGCACCCCCCTCGTCGGAAGGAGACAACCCCACTAATCAAAAGGAGGATCTGGGCCGCTCATGACCGTGAGCACGGCTAGTATACCCGTTTTACACTCTGCAGAGGTTGCACATCTTTACCCACAAGTCGTGAGCTACGCTAGAGGTTCATCACACTTCCTTAGGTGAGATGACTAGCGACTCACTACGAGGCCGTTACAAAGAATCTCGTTGGTAAGGCGTAACCGTGAGAGTTAGGTCAGCGACGATGGGGCCCACCTCCAGGGGTACAAGCACAGGAGCGCAATCCAAGCACAGACCAAGCCGAAGGAGCAGGGACCATTGAAGCTTACTACTCTTGCCCCGCAGGTAAGTTACTCCAAACCAAAAAGACCTAATTAGTAAGCCAAGTCTATCTCATTCTAGCCTTGTGGTAGCGCTGTTGTCCCAGGTTGTCGCTCTATGAACCGGTCCTTATGGAGAGTGGCCAACCAAGCACTAAGCACCGTGCTGCCCCCCTAAACCATGTTTCTACAAAAACCATCTTTTAACGAGACGTGAGCCACTCATCCACACAGAGGGCCACTCTCAGAATTATGTTCAAGTAAACCATTAATCAATTTAATTAAAAAGGACCAGAATGTGTTATAGCGCAGCAACCTAGCACAACTAACCAAAATGCAACCCAAAGGTATACATAAAGGATATAAAGTGGCTAGGAAAGTCCTTAAAGGCATACAGTATTAAAATGCAGTATGAAATTGTAATTAAAGGTGATAGGTTGCTCATGTTATACTTGCCTTCCTCATACTGCTCTGGCTGCTGCTCAAACTGCTCCGAAGACGGCAGCTCCGGGTACTAGTACTGGGGCTCCTCAGATGGATCAACGTCTACTCACGAACACATGGCCAAAACAATGCACAATAATAAGCATACAAGCAAACACTAACAAAAGCTAAGAAACAGTACATCAATACATAAAAACAGCACACTAAACTAGTCTAAAGTTATTCTACGCGTTACAACGATTGCGTGGACATAAAGAACGCTTAAAACGGAGCTAAAACACATTTTCTAGGCTAAAAACAAGGTTCAGTGGCTTATTTGTAATAAAAACAGGGTTCCAGGGACTTTTCTGCTAAAACCGAGGGCCTAAACATAATTAAAGCATAGATCTAGGGTCCAACATGCAAAAACTACAACTCTGGACCGCGGGTTCGATTTCTAAGAAGGCCAGGGGCTTAAGCGTTAAAAACAGGACCTATTTGGAAATACTTTTGAACTATCACAGACTGCGGCTTGAATCCCAGGAACTTCAGGGACTCTTTAGCAAAACTGGCAGGCCGAACCGGTACATTTAGATCTGGGCGCTTGGATCCAGATCGGGTGGCTCGGGATCTAATCTTGGCCGATGGCTTCTGATTGGACGGCTGAGGTCGAACGCGACCGACGGCGGCGGCGGGACTCGCCGGGATTCCTCTCCCGCGGCGGGGGATCGCCGGCGTAAGCCGAAATCGACGCTCAGGGTCTCGATTCGATGCGGATTAGTGTCTAGGATGGACTACGCGCCATGCGTAGTCCACCTGGGACCTTTGCGGGCCTCGGGGAGGTCCGTGGCGGTGAGAGCAAGGGCGGCGGCGGCTCTGCACGGTGGCTCTCGCCGGTGAGCCGCGTTCTCCCGGTCCCGGTCCCGTTCTGGGTCGGTTCTTGCTACTAGGAGTGTCAACGGGGTATGGGTGATCTACTCCAGCACCTAGCATTGGTGTTCATCCAACAGAGCGGGCTCTGGTCATGGCGCGGCGGCGGTGCAGCGCCGGCAGCCGGTGACCGGCCCTCTAGGGCGCTCTATGGCCTACATCATCTAGCGCAAAAGAATCATGAAGCTGGGGCGGTGCTCACCGGGCTTGTAATTGGATGGGAACGTAGCGCAACAGCGCCGGCGTCGAGATCCGGCGGAAGCGGCACTGCGGAGCTCGGGCCCGATTCTGGCGAGGCAGGGCCCTAGGGCCGGTGTAGAGGGCTCGGGAAGCCTCCTGGATGCTCGGTGGTGCTCTTGCGAGGATTTTCCGGGGTGGAGGCGCAGCGGGGTGGCGTGGGCGCGGCGGCGCAGAGGAGCGGCGGCACGGCGGGGCTAGGCGCGCGGCTTGCTAGGGTCCTGGAGTGGCGACGGAGGTGGATAGGGTGCAGGGAGGGTTCACGGGGTGAGTTTTAAGGGAGGAGCCGGGGATCGCGGGCGCGGTTGGGGAAGGGAATCCCCGGTGGTTTCGCCGGAGATCTCGGCGGGCCGTCCCGCGGGGAAGACGACCCTGCCAGGCGGGCCCGGCGGGTCAGCGAGACGGGGAGAGGGTCGCGGGCGAGTGCGGGGTCGCGGCAGCGGGCGCTGACGTGCGGGCCCGGGGCGCAGCGGGCGAAGCGAGCGCGCGTGCGGTGTGGCGTGCGTTCCGCGCGGAGAGGGGCTGGCAGGTGGGCCAGGGGCGGTCGGTGGGAGCGGGCGCGAGCGCTCGCGGCGTGCGGAGGGAGGTCGCGGTGGCTGCCAGGTGGGGTGAGCAGGGCGCGGGGCCGACCTGTCAGAGGGGCGCAGCGCGCGAGCGTGGAAGAGCTGCGGGGCTGCGGAGTGTGGGCTGCGTGGGGCGAAGGGAGGAGCTGGGCCGGGGTGTTGACGCGGGTGGAGTGCGGGCCGGTTGACCAGAGAGAGGAGCGGGCGTGACGAACGCGCTGGCTGACGAGGCGGGGCGAGCGGGAGAGGGCAGGCCGCGGCGTGGGCCGGTGGCACGCGGGTGTTGGGCCGCGGCTGGAAACTGGGTTTGGGCTGCTATGGGTTTCCTCCCCCTTTTTTTTATTTCCTAATTCAAACTAACTCAAACCAAACAAACTATTTGAATTCAAATTTCAAATTTGAATTCAACCCTAACACTCAAACAAAATAAAACAATGCACCAACATGAATGCACAAACAAGTTAGCCCTAAAATAAATTTTTAATTACTTGAGCAACAAAATTAGGTTAAATGCAAGCCTATGCAAATTAAATCCTTAGAAAATAAAATAAACCAATTAAATTTATTATTAACTAGAAAATTAAATTAGGGTGTTACAAATCCTCCCCCCTTACAGGAATCTCGTCCCGAGATTCTGGGCTGGCTAGCAAAGAGATCAGGATAGGTCTTCATCAACTCCTCTTCCTTCTTCTGACAAGTGAACGGTCCGCTGAGCATAATCAATACGGACTCCCCATCTGGTAAGGGTCTCCATGCCCAAAATCACATCTATCCCCAAGGAATCAATGACGATCAAACCGGTACGGAACTCTGCCCCCCTTATGACAATACTAACTCTGGAGCATATAGAGCATGTGTGTATCTGGCCCCCAGGTGAGGTAACTATCATGGCTGTCCTCATACAAGAAACTGGTATACGATGCTGCTCGGCAAATGACTTGGAAATGAAAGAATGAGTAGCACCGGTATCGAAAAGCACCATAGCTGGATAAGAGTTGACCATGAATGTACCAATAACCACGTTAGGAGCCTCGGCCGCTGACTTGGCCGTCACGTGGTTCACCTTACCCTGTCGTGGCGCCCTGGGTTGGGCTGGGCGCCCCTGCTGTCCTGCCTGCCGTGGAGCCTGAGGTGCTGGACAACTTTTGGCATAATGACCTTTTTGCCCGCATTTGTAGCACATGCGATGATGGTGAATGGGGCTACTTGGTTGTCCTCCTTGTGAACTTATCATCACATCTTGCATTATTTCTGCTGCTTGCTCTTTGGACTCCTTGGGACCATGTGGCTGAATCACATTCATAGTGATAGTCAACCCATCAACATAATCATAGAGTGCTTGGTTCTTGACCTGGGTATCTCTAGAGCACTCAGGATCCTTTCTCTTCTGGATAGTCTGTAGCTCATCGACCGATGGACCGTTGAGGAAAAGGGAATCCTCTGTCAGCTTCTCTTGATGAGACCTCTTTCTCTTTATACCGGAGAACAACCTCGGGTTCCTCCTAGTCGTGGTTTCATCTTCAGTCGCACGAACTTGACGACAAGGAACGCCATAGAAGTGGCAACACGGACAAGCTTTCTCACCATCACCCATTGCACTGTCTCCAAGATCTTTTTGTTCTGTCGACATCTGAGCTGGGGCAAAGAGGAAACACAAATTGGTAAGGTCAAGGAAGAGAGAAAAACTCCATTATTTAGGGTTCTATCCTATTTAGACAACATTGCACAGGCATTACTGCTGAAAACTCCAGATAGGTGTTACATAAATCAGGGAACTAGGAACTAGAGCATAACTCTTCTGTTTCGTCTGAGAGATTCTCAACTTCTCTTGTACTAACTGTAGGCCGGGGTGTCACATCCCTACCCCCTTACAGAAACCGACGTCCCCGTCGGTGACGTCCTTGCCAGTGAATCCCTGGATATCATACCCTCTTCGTATTATCCTTCTTCTCAACAAACAAGACCGGGGAAACTCAAGGCATGATAAGGTAGAGAGGTTAGAGTGGATTGTTTTACCCCCAATGATCTAACTCATTTTATTAATTAGTTAACTTTAACATCAGAGTGATTTTCTTTAAACAAATTTAAACTACTAAGCTATGCAATCATTCAAAAATCCAAATCAAGCATGAAGCATAATAACAAGCAGATAATTTCACGATTTAGCCGAGTTTAACATACGACTCGACTAACACAACGCGTCGCAGAACGTACTACCGTATTATTATAAAAGGGTCACCTAACTAATACTCTTGGTGGTCAGATGACTGATTCAGGCCAAATCTACGAAAACTATTCTTCAGAGAGAAAAATCAAGGCAAGACGGGTAAAAGTCATAGAAGTCAAGGGGTATAATAGTAAAATAGTTTCAGCAGACAAGGATTGGAGAGAAGAACTCCTAGAACTCGACCAGTTCTATCTAGGCTTCGTCCTACAGTCGATACGGCTCTGATACCACTCTGTAACACCCGGTTTATAAAAGGACATAAACCGAGCAATCATATACGTGCCAGGATCAAGTCACACGTATATACAACAGAATGAACAGTATATCATAGCACATATCACGTAAAAAGATATAATAAAGCGAATACGAATGTTATTTATTACATTAATGACATAAATGTCTGATACAGCGGAAGCGAAGTACAAATACGATGAAAGCTCTCCGAAGCTGAGCAGGGCGCCACAGGGACGTCGACTGGGAGACGAACACCTAGAAGTCCTCGTAGTCCTGGTAGCGCTGGACGAACTCCCTCGTGTCGGCAGGAACTGAGCAGTAGTAGCGTAGCCAAGAGGAAAAAGTAGAGAAGAGGCAAGAGTAAGTACACAACTTTACTCAACAAGTATAACACAAACTATGAGGCTCTAAGGTTGGCTGACTCAACTGCATTAGCTTTTAATCTTTGCAAAATTTTATTAAAGCTATTTACTACGAGTTGATGAATTACCATTAACCCAGTTACATAGTAATTAATCAGAATTAATTATGTAACTACAGAGAACCATACCAAATCATACCAAGGTAACCCCGAGAGGCACCCCCCTCGTCGGAAGGAGACAACCCCACTAATCAAAATGAGGATCTGGGCCGCTCATGACCGTGAGCACGGCTAGTATACCCGTTTTACACTCTGCAGAGGTTGCACATCTTTACCCACAAGTCGTGAGCTACGCTAGAGGTTCATCACACTTCCTTAGGTGAGATGACTAGCGACTCACTACGAGGCCGTTACAAAGAATCTCGTTGGTAAGGTGTAACCGCGAGAGTTAGGTCAGCGACGATGGGGCCCACCTCCAGGAGTACAAGCACAGGAGCGCAATCCAAGCACAGACCAAGCCGGAGGAGCAGGGACCATTGAAGTTTACTACTCTTGCCCCGCAGGTAAGTTACTCCAAACCAAAAAGACCTAATTAGTAAGCCAAGTCTATCTCATTCTAGCCTTGTGGTAGCGCTGTTGTCCCAGGTTGTCGCTCTATGAACCGGTCCTTATGGAGAGTGGCCAACCAAGCACTAAGCACCGTGCTGGCCCCCTAAACCATGTTTCTACGAAAACCATCTTTTAACGAGACGTGAGCCACTCATCCACACAGAGGACCACTCTCAGAATTATGTTCAAGTAAACCATTAATCAATTTAATTAAAAAGGACCAGAATGTGTTATAGCGCAGCAACCTAGCACAACTAACCAAAATGCAACCCAAAGGTATATATAAAGGATATAAAGTGGCTAGGAAAGTCCTTAAAGGCATACAGTATTAAAATGCAGTATGAAATTGTAATTAAAGGTGATAGGTTGCTCATGTTATACTTGCCTTCCTCATACTGCTCTGGCTGCTGCTCAAACTGCTCCGAAGATGGCTGCTCCGGGTACTGGTACTGGGGCCCCTCAGATGGATCAACGTCTACTCACGAACACATGGCCAAAACAATGCACAATAATAAGCATACAAGCAAACACTAACAAAAGCTAAGAAACAGTACATCAATACATAAAAACAGCACACTAAACTAGTCTAAAGTTATTCTACGCGTTACAACGATCGCGTGGACATAAAGAACGCTTAAAACGGAGCTAAAACACATTTTCTAGGCTAAAAACAAGGTTCAGTGGCTTATTTGTAATAAAAACAGGGTTCCAGGGACTTTTCTGCTAAAACCGAGGGCCTAAACATAATTAAAGCATAGATCTAGGGTCCAACGTGCAAAAACTACAACTCTGGACCGCGGGTTCGATTTCTAAAAAGGCCAGGGGCTTAAGCGTTAAAAACAGGACCTATTTGGAAATACTTTTGAACTATCACAGACTGCGGCTTGAATCCCAGGAACTTCAGGGACTCTTTAGCAAAACTGGCAGGCCGAACCGGTACGTTTAGATCTAGGCGCTTGGATCCGGATCGGGTGGCTCGGGATCTAATCTTGGCCGATGGCTTCTGATTGGACGGCTGAGGTCGAACGCGACCGACGGCGGCGGCGGGACTCGCCGGGATTCCTCTCCCGCGGCGGGGGATCGCCGGCGTAAGCCGAAATCGACGCTCAGGGTCTCGATTCGACGCGGATTAGTGTCTAGGATGGACTACGCGCCATGCGTAGTCCACCTGGGACCTTTGCGGGCCTCGGGGAGGTCCGTGGCGGTGAGAGCAAGGACGGCGGCGGCTCTGCACGGTGGCTCTCGCCGGCGGGCCGCGTTCTCCCGGTCCCGGTCCCGTTCTGGGTCGGTTCTTGCTACTAGGAGTGTCAACGGGGTATGGGTGATCTACTCCAGCGCCTAGCATTGGTGTTCATCCAGCAGAGCGGGCTCTGGTCATGGCGCGGTGGCGGTGCAGCGCCGGCAGCCGGTGACCGGCCCTCTAGGGCGCGCTATGGCCTACATCATCTAGCGCAAAAGAATCATGAAGCTGGGGCGGTGCTCACCGGGCTTGTAATTGGATGGGAACGTAGCGCAACAGCGCCGTCGTCGAGATCCGGTGGAAGCGGCACTGCGGAGCTCGGGCCCGATTCCGGCGAGGCAGGGCCCTAGGGCTGGTGTAGAGGGCTCGGGAAGCCTCCTGGATGCTCGGTGGTGCTTTTGCGAGGATTTTCCGGGGTGGAGGCGCAGCGGGGTGGCGTGGGCGCGGCGGCGCAGAGGAGCGGCGGCACGGCGGGGCTAGGTGCGCGGCTTGCTAGGGTCCTGGAGTGGCGACGGAGGTGGATAGGGTGCAGGGAGGGTTCACGGGGTGAGTTTTAAGGGAGGAGCCGGGGATCGCGGGCGCGGTTGGGGAAGGGAATCCCCGGTGGTTTCGCCGGAGATCTCGGTAGGCCGTCCCGCGGGGAAGACGACCCTGCCAGGCGGGCCCGGCGGGTCAGCGAGACGGGGAGAGGGTCGCGGCAGCGGGCGCTGACGTGCGGGCCTGGGGCGCAGCGGGCGAAGCGAGCGCGCGTGCGGTGTGGCGTGCGTTCCGCGCGGAGAGGGGCTGGCAGGTGGGCCAGGGGCGGTCGGTGGGAGCGGGCGCGAGCGCTCGCGGCGTGCGGAGGGAGGTCGCGGTGGCTGCCAGGTGGGGTGAGCAGGGCGCGGGGCCGACCTGTCAGAGGGGCGCAGCGCGCGAGCGTGGAAGAGCTGCGGGGCTGCGGAGTGTGGGCTGCGTGGGGCGAAGGGAGGAGCTGGGCCGGGGTGTTGACGCGGGTGGAGTGCGGGCCGGTTGACCAGAGAGAGGAGCGGGCGTGACGAACGCACTGGCTGACGAGGCGGGGCGAGCGGGAGAGGGCAGGCCGCGGCGTGGGCCGGTGGCACGTGGGTGTTGGGCCGCGGCTGGAAACTGGGTTTGGGCTGCTATGGGTTTCCTTCCCCTTTTTTTATTTCCTAATTCAAACTAACTCAAACCAAACAAACTATTTGAATTCAAATTTCAAATTTGAATTCAACCCTAACACTCAAACAAAATAAAACAATGCACCAGCATGAATGCACAAACAAGTTAGCCCTAAAATAAATTTTTAATTACTTGAGCAACAAAATTAGGTTAAATGCAAGCCTATGCAAATTAAATCCTTAGAAAATTAAATAAACCAATTAAATTTATTATTAACTAGAAAATTAAATTAGGGTGTTACATTGATGGAGTTTGGTGCTTGTGTGGCATCAACATTTGGGAAGATGAAATGGAATGCGCAAGGCAAAGGTATGACTTGTAGGGCATTTCATTTCACCGGTCAAAGGTTGTGTAGAGAAGTGCATGACCGGATTTAGGATAGATGGCCGTACTATTAAGAGGGGCAAACTTGTTTGCATATCGGTCATCTAGTGCCACTTGAGCGATCTAACATTGAGATGTTGCTAGGATCGAGTGGCGTGGTGAGATCAAGTGAAAATCCTTTGAAAATAATTATGAAATGCTAATACACATGCACATGGTGTTGTTCACGTGGTTGTGTTGGCACATTTGCAACGGAGAAAGAGTTGGAGTTGATGTTGATCAACTTTGGGAAGCAAGAAAGGTTTTTCGGTTTTCTCCGGAAATTAGGTGGTCTCTTGGAGTGGAATACTGCTTTGATCCATTGTGTTTTGGATCAAGTATTCAGTTGGGTTGTGTAGCCCTCTTAATTAGCTTTCCATAGAGTCCAAGATCACCTAATTTGGACATCGGAGCTAAGAGTTATGGCCGTTTTACCGAGGTACATTTCTGCTGAAAATATACCTGCGGACGGTCCGCTCAAGGGGGACGGACGGTCCTCCGTTATCTCAGATGAGCTCGAACAGAACCATTTTTGGCTCTGTTGGTGGTCCAAAATGAACTGCGGACCGTCCGGTCCATGGGGGCGGACGGTCCGCCTTTAAAAGCTGAAACGGGCGCAGAAACATGGTAGTTCTGTCTTGGGTGTCCAAAATGAACTGCGGACCGTCCGGTCCTTGGGGGCGGACGGTCCGCCTCCTACTGAAAATTCTGGGACAGAAACACTGTGGTTTCTGTGTGTGCTCACTCTTTGAACTGCGGACGGTCCGCCCCTGGGGAGCGGACAGTCTGCCGGTAACTTCCAGATTTAGTAAAAGACGTTTGCAAATCGGTTGGTTCGAAGTTTTGAACCGCGGATAGTCCGCCCCTGGGGCGCGGACAGTCCACCCGGGGCTCTAACGGTCGACTCTGACACATAATCATTGCAGTTCTAGCCGTTGGTTTTGATTGGCGGACGGTCCGGTCTCTGTGAGCCGGACAGTCCGCGAAAACTCTGTTTTCACGGGATTTGAGTGTAACGGCTTGTTTGGGTCCTCCCTCTATAAATAGAGGGTGTGGCCGGCCATTTGTGGTGGCTGAGCACCTTGGGGACTTGGTGTCCATGTGTGAAAGTGCTTGAGAGCCCTCTACTCACTCTAACTTGATATTAATCATCCGATCGAGTGAGAGAGCGATTCTAGTGCGATTGCTTTGAGAGATTGCATCAAGTGGCACTAGGTGATCGTGTTGCAAGCCGGTGTGCTTGTTACTCTTGGAGGTTGCCACCTCCTAGACGGCTTGGTGGCAAGAGGTTCCGTTGAAGCCCGCAAGAAGATTGTGCGGTGCTCCGGAGAAGAGATTGTGAGGGGTATTGTGCTCACCCCGCGGGAGCCGCGAAGAGCAACTCTAGTTGAGCGAGACGTGAAGAGCAATAAGTGGTCCGGTCGGATCTTGTGCTAGAGCTCGGTGTGAGCACTCCACATGGGAGAGTGTGACTTGAGAGTCACCACTAGCAAGAGGATCGGCGGCAACTTTGGAGCTTGTCTCAACGGGGATTAGCTTGGTGGCAACCAAGTGAACCTCGGGATAAAAATCACCGTGTCAATCTTGTCTACTCTTCTCGGTGGTTTGCATTCTCCAAATCACAAGCCTTGTATTTACATTCATCTATATCTTGTGCTTGTGTAGCTAGAAGTAGATATCCTAGTGTAACTAGTTAGCTTGTGTAGCCTAATTAGTTGCTCTTGCTTAGATTGTGTAGCTAAGCAAGTCGAGCTCTTGGATTTGGATTGTGTATCCTTGTCCTTGAGCATCTAGTGAGCTTAGATTAGGCTTTGTGCTTTTGCTCATTAGAATTGTGTAGGAGCTCCCCCGGTTTGTGAAGTACTAGTGCTTAGGCTTGTATGACTTGGCATTAGAATTGTTAGGAGAACTCTTACTAGCTTGGCACTCCATTTGCTTTGTGTATGATCTTTTTGGAGGTGCCGTAGAGTCATAGTTAGAGGGGTGAAGTCTTGGCTAAGCGAATAGTTTCAATTCCGTACAAGTTTCGGTTAGCCGGCGCAATTAGTTTTAGAAAGGACTATTCACCCCCCCTCTAGTCCGCCATCTCGACCCTACAACCGCCTCGATCTGCTCCCTCGCGCCTCCCACCGCAATCCCCCGCAATAGTTGAGGAAGGAAGGCTAGTGGCGCCGGATCTGCGGGCAGTAGCGGAGCAGCGGAAGAAGAAAGACGGAGGAGAAAGGGCGACTGGCGGCGGCTGCGTGGTATGCACGAGTCGTGGAGAGCATAGGCCAGATCGATTAGACCGTCCGCAGCAGTTGCCCTGGATGCGTTGGTTAGGGCCTGTTTAGTTACCGAAAAATTCTGGGACAAAAATTTTTTGCAACGAAATCTTGCTATTTCGGAGTAGTAAATGAAGTCTATTTACAAAACTTTTTGCATGGATGGATTGTAAATCGCGAGATGAATCTAATGAGCCTAATTAATCCATGATTAAACCATAATTGGCGGATAGTTACTGTAGCATCACTGTTACAGATCATGGATTAAGTAGGCTCATTAGATTCGTCTCGCGATTTACAATCCATCCGTGCAAAAAGTTTTGTAAACAGACTTCACTTAATACTCCATGCATGTGTCCAAACATTCGATGTGATGTTTTTGGGAATACTTTTTGGAAACTAAACAGGCCCTAGCCTGTCTAATATTCAAAGACTTAGGCTATCCGCAGCAGTTCCCTATATTCTTCCTCTATATCGCACTATACAGCCACATCAGCGAGATTCCTCCTCTATTTCAGCATGTCCCGCGGCGGTTCCCCCTAAATAATGCCCCTATTTCAGCACGTCCCGCCGCCATTCGCATTCTTGCGTATGGTGTCCCCGGGGATGCGGTGGATGAGTACGTCCGAATCAGGGAGAGCATTATACATGAGGACTTTAAGCACTCCTGTCTAATATTCTCTAACATTTGGAGACTTATTCCCATCTCTGTATCTCCTCCATTTCCGACACCATCCTCCATATCTCATCATCTATTATTAAATTATATTTCTCTAACTGCCCTAGCAATTATAATACAATAATTCGGGTGTGAGACTTAATATTTTGAATAATAAAATAATGAACACGTACGTAGTGTAATTCGCTTTTAAGTGCATAATTAATGGGGCCGCATATATACGTATAAGTTAGTGAATTTTGCTTGAAATGGTTGGGTTAAATGAATCAGGAAAAATTAGGCCGAGCTTCGTTGGTAATTTTCTGATCAATCGTGCACTGCACGACTCGTCAAGGCTTCCCTCGCAAGCCTTGAACCGAGCCATGCCATTGGTTTATATATACATGAGACCTTGGCACTTAAACTTCACCAAGTCCACTTCAATCGAACCAGCACCAAAGTAGAGAGAGATGGATAACAAGGAGAGATAAGAAATTTTGTACCATAATTTTTTGAATCAAAATTTATTAACTGAATTAACAAATGAAAGCCTGTTTTAAAAGAGAAGTAAAAAGAAACAAAAACAAACATAAGATTTGGCGGGAATGAGGGAAAATGGGCCCCTTTTGTCCCGGGTGGACCTACCAAGTTCATATTGAGAATGTGAATAAAAAGTCTCTGAATGACTAGCAGGTTTCAACTGAGGTGACACGTATTCCTTCGCATCGTTGAGGCGGTGTAGGGAGTGGACCCCAATTTTGTGCAGAAGGCCGAGTGCACCGGCATCCTGTGCTTACTGCACTCCAGAAAGCGGTGGCCACCATTCGCATTCTTGCGTATGGTGTCCCTGGGATGCGGTGGATGAGTACGTTCGAATCGGTGAGAGTATTGTACATAAGGACTTTAAGCACTTCTGCAAGGCTGTGATAACGACTTTTGAAGCCGTTTACCTATGCGCCCACCGCTGACGACCAAGCACGTCTCCTTCACATAGCTAAGAACTGTGGCTTTCCAGGTATGCTCGGCAGCATTGACTGCATGCACTGGGAGTGGTGCAACTGCCCTACTCACTATAAGAAGGTTGTATACATGGGTCATCGTCAGTTTCTTCCCATCAGGCATGCGGTACGAAAGAAGGGCAACCATTTCAAAGGCCAAGCGGACCACCGAACAAAACCGATGCACCATAGTGGTAAAGACGTCTTCAACATGGTAAAAGATCTAGAAGTTATTTTTGAAAAGGGATCTGGTAGCCAACCTGTTCCAAACAAAAACGAAATGGCGCCCATGTGGAAGAAGAAATCTATATTTTGGGAGCTACCATATTGGGAAGTCTTAGATGTTCGTCATGCAATTGATGTGATGCACCTCACGAAGAATTTTTGCGTCAACCTGATAGCATTCTTGGGAGTGTACGGAAAGACAAAAGATACAGTAGAAGCACGTCAAGAATTGCAACGTATGGAAGAACGAGATGCCTTACATCCACAACAGCGAGATAATGGACGACAATACTTAAGTCCTGCCAGCTATACTCTTAGCAAGGAAGAGAAAGAAACCATGTTTGACTGCTTGAGCAGTATAAAGGTTCCATCTGGATACTCATCCAATATAAAAAGAATCTTAAATTTGGCAGAGAAGAAATTTACAAATCTCAAGTTCCATGACTGCCATGTGCTTATGACCGAACTTCTTCCGGTTGTGCTGCGGGGGATTCTGCCTGATAACATCCAGTTAACCATCGTGAAGCTATGTGTCTTCCTCAACGCAGTTTCTCAGAAGATAATTGACTCGGAGAATTTGATAAAGCTGCAAAACGATGTGGTGCAATGTCTTGTTGGCTTTGATCTGATATTTCCACCATCTTTCTTCAACATCATGACACATCTTCTAGTGCATCTTGTGAAAGAGATTGATATCCTCAGACCAGTATTTCTACACAACATGTTCCCATTCAAAAGGTTCATGGGGGTACTCAAGAAATGTGTTCATAATCGAGCTCGTCCAGAAGGAAGCATCGCCAGTGCCTACGGAACTGAGCAGGTCATTGCCTTTTGTGTTGACTTTATTGATGACCTTAAACCGATTGGAGTCCCTGAATCGCGATATGAGGGGAGACTAATTGGAAAGGGTACATTAGGAAAAAAATCTTATGTCTGCACAGATGATTTCTCATTCAAGAAAGTGCATTATACAGTTCTTCAACAATCATCCTTGGTTGACCCATATATCGAGGAACACAAGAAAATTCTGCTCTCCAAATTCCCGGAAAAGTCTGAGGCATGGATTACACGTGAGCACATGAACACTTTCTGCAGCTGGTTGCGGAAGCATCTAATGCATAACATGGATATAAGTGAACAACTGTTCTTATTGGCTAGGGGGCCATCTTGGAATATCTTAACATACCAAGGGTACGAGATAAATGGAAACACATTTTATACGATAGCCCAAGATAAAGAGTACCAACCAAAACAGCGGTGTTCGTATGGATGCCACGGACAATAATAGAAAAAAGGACACATATTACGGCTACATTGAAGAGATATGGGAGCTGGATTACGGTCCCAATTTCAAGGTGCCTCTATTTCGTTGCCAATGGGTTAAGCTATCTGGAGGAGGGGTAACAAAAGATAAGTATGGGATGACAATAGTTGATCTCAACAATCTTGGGTATAGAGACGAGCCATTTGTCCTAGCCCAGGATGTTGCTCAGGTTTTCTACATTAAGGACATGTCCAGCAAGCCAAAGAAGGGGATAAACAAGCAAAAGAATGAGCCTAAGCGACAATAGTTCTATCAGGAAAGAGAAACATCGTTGGAGTGGAGGACAAGACAGACTTGTCAGAATAATATAATAATTTTGTTGTCATTCCACCTTTCGAAGTAAATGCTGATCCATGCATCCTGCTAGCCAATGATGATACTCCATACTTGCGCCGTGATCATAATCAAGGGACATTTGTGAAGAGAAAGTCTGTTACCGCTAATCCTTCATGTACTTGAATCATTTTATATTATTGTATAAAAAATAATCGCAATTCGAATACTTTTATTATATATGTACTGTACAATTATACTTTATGTGTTATATATATCATTTTTTATATTTTTCACTTAATTACTAGACTCAATTATAATTTTCATTCAATAATGGATTACTCAACTAATTTTATTTATTTCATGAAATTACATTCACATTAACACACTATACTCTCTCACTAACACACACAATCTCACTAACACACACACATTATCTCTCAAACTCACACACTACTCATTAATATCATGAAATTGCTTAATTTTATGTAAAATTCACTTTTTAAATGTTAATACCGTGATAGAATCCACTTTCTGTCGAAAAGCAACAGTTTGAAAAAATTTGTTCACCTAATATATTTTTGCATGGTCAAAATAACAAATATGATTTCAAAAAAGTTAGATATTTCGATGACCCAATCACTTGAATGAAAATTAATTATTTTTGTTGCGTGTATCAAGTTTATATAGAGATCAGAAATTTTGTTTCGTAATTTTTGGAATCAAAATTTATTAACTGAATTAACAAATGAAAGCCTGTTTTAAAAGAGAAGTAAAAAGAAACAAAAACAAACATAAAATTTGGCGGGAATGAGGGAAAACGGGCCCCTTTTGTCCCGGGTGGACCTACCAAGTTCATATTGAGAATGTGAATAAAAAGTCTCTGAATGACTAGCAGGTTTCAACTGAGGTGACACGTATTCCTTCGCATCGTTGAGGCGGTGTAGGGAGTGGACCCCAATTTTGTGCAGAAGGCCGAGTGCACCGGCATCCTTGTGCTTACTGCACTCCAGAAAACGGTGGCCACCATTCGCATTCTTGCGTATGGTGTCCCTGGGATGCGGTGGATGAGTACGTTCGAATCAGTGAGAGTATTGTACATAAGGACTTTAAGCACTTCTGCAAGGCTGTGATAACGACTTTTGAAGCCGTTTACCTATGCGCCCACCGCCGACGACCAAGCACGTCTCCTTCACATAGCTGAGAACTGTGGCTTTCCAGGTATGCTCGGCAGCATTGACTGCATGCACTGGGAGTGGTGCAACTGCCCTATCACTTGGAAGGGTATGTTCACTGGCAGGGGCAAGCACCCTTTGATGATCCTCGAGGCAGTGGCCTCGTACGATCTCTGGATATGGCATTGCATACTTTGGCTTGTCCGGGAGCAACAATGACATCAATGTATCGCACCATTCTCCTATTTTCTCTAGGCCTGTTAGCGTAGATAGCCCTCCAATTAGTTTCACTGTTAATGGGAACAACTATGACATGGGGTACTACCTTGCGGATGGTATATACCCCGATTGGCCTGCCTTCGTTAAGACAGTTAGGCATCTAACCGAGTTGTAGACATAGTATTTTGTAGCTCGTCGGGAAGGGGCACGAAAGGACATAGAATGAGCGATTGGTATTCTCCAATCGAGAGGGTAGTAGTGAGAGGCCCGGGATATGGGTGGTCTCGTTCACAGATTAGTGACATCATGACAGCGTGCATTATTATGCATAATATGATAGTCGAGGATGAGAGAGGTTTATGTCACACTCGTTTTTAAGGACAAAACCGAATGCATAACTATATGTATGTCAGGATCAAGTTTCATATCTATAGAGACTTCATAAGTGAATAATCAGTAATAGTATCATGAAAAGACAACTAAAAGACTATAAAGATTATCCGAGATTTACAGCTTATCCTGGAAATGCAGA
Source organism: Panicum virgatum (assembly GCF_016808335.1). Lineage (NCBI taxonomy): Eukaryota > Viridiplantae > Streptophyta > Magnoliopsida > Poales > Poaceae > Panicum > Panicum virgatum. The sequence goes on from NC_053151.1 coordinate 3,507,281, forward strand.
CTTCAATCTTCACAGGCAATCGACCGGGGGTTGCGTCCGCCTAGAACTCAGCATCATCTTCAAAAGACTTCCGTTACCACCGGTAATTGGTCGATCAAGAAATGAGCCGAAAGTGTTTAATGGGCCAGTACAGGCCGTCCAAGGGAGAGACGGTTGCAGCCTATGGAAAGAGCCGATAGGCTCTATCTTTAGAAATAGAGATTAGATTCGAATCATTTAAAATAGGGTTTGTTTTAGATGTAGCATTCAAGTCTACGGACTATAAATATGTAACTAAACCCTATGGAATAAATCGACGACAGATGTTCCCATGCAGCGGTTGTCTCCACATTCTCTCGGCGCATCGCCACCCCTAAGCTTTAGGGTTCTTTGAGGTAAGTGTCATGCTGCTCTAATAACTCTCTCGTAGTCTTGTTAGGGCTTCATGGCTCATGCCTGTTACCATGGTGGATCTCGTACTAAGCTTTTTTGTTGGCGAGATCCGCTACTTATCCTGTGCGCCTGTGCTTCATGCTAATAGATCGGTAGCCGTACCGTTCGGAGCATGCTACCTAGCCGTTTGTTACAATCCACGACATGCCTGCAACACGTGCCGGCGACTTGCTGATGGGATAGCGTGTACGAACACCCTGCCTAGCATGTCTTAGATGGGTCAGTTTGTGTGGATGGGCTTCCTTGGAGGCCCTGGTTATGTTCATGCACGCTTAGATTGTTTTCTTCCATGCATAGCAAGAGCCAATCTGAATAGATAGATCATCTATATCATGGTCTAGAGCAGGTTTTATTCTTTACAGATGCGCTTCATTCTTTATTCTATCTGATGCATCTACGATCGGCAGATTTGCCGATAGACCTATGTGGGTCTCCCGATCGGCTGATTTGTCGATACGATGCCATGGGGTTGACGGTGCCGATCCGAGCGATCCGGCAGGAATTTAACGTTTACTCTCGTGTGATACAGGGAAAGCTAGAGTCGACCGCCGCATCTTTCATCCCTTCCTGGCTGCAGGTCAAGCCAGGTGGCACGCCCTGATCACCACCGGCTAGACCCGCACGGAGCACCGGTCCGAGCCGTACTAGGAGATGCGAGCGTAGCAGCAGCGTGATCTCCCAGCTCGTCGTGTGCCGGCCGCAGGACGACCGCTCAACGATTTCCCGCGACGACACATTCTTGGCACGCCCAGTGGGACCAAACAGTTAGCACCATGCCTCCGAAGACAGTCAGCCTCAAGATCGTCGAACAAGACGATGGGACCTTCATCCCCGAGGGAAAGTGTAACACCCTGATTTTAAATTCAGCATTTTATAATAAATTTAGTTGGCCTTAATTAAGTTTCTAAGGTTTTTAATTGCTTAGCTTGCATTTAATTAATTTTTGTTTCACAAGTAATTAAAATTTATTTTAGGTTAAACATGTTTGTGCATTCATGCTGGTGCATTTATTTTATTGGTTTGAGTGCATAGGAGTTGAATTCAAATTTTATTTGAATTCAAATTAGATTTGATTTGAGTTTGAAAAAGGAAAGGGAATAGAAAAGGAGAAAGAAAAAAGAGGAAGGAAAACTAGCCCAAATCCGCAAGCAGCCCAGCCCTCTCCTCCTTGCTTTTTCCCCGTGAGCCCAGCACCGCGGCCCAGCTCGCCCCACCTCCCGCTCGGCCCGCTACCGCCTTCAGCCCAGCAGCCCGAGCTCGGCCCGCTTGCCCATTCTTTCCCCTGGGCCGACCCCCTCTTTCCCCCGGCCCAAACTCACCGCGAGGCCCAGCTCCCGCGTGCTTCCGCTCCAGCCCGCATTCGCTCGCCCGCGCGCTCGAGCCCGACCGACAGGGCGGCCCCACTCGTCAGCCAGCGCACCCGCTCGCTCGCGCTCGGCCGCTCGCCCGTTCACCCTGCTCTGCGTCTGACCTCCCGGTCCCACGCGGCAGCGGCCTCTCCTCCCTTCCTTTCTTCCTCCTCACGCCGGGACTCCTCTGCGCTGCTCCGCGTTGCCCGCGTCGCGACCCTGCTGCCCCGTGGACCACCCCAGCTCCGCCGGCCCACTGGCCAGCCGCACCCACGCTCTCACCTTCTAGAAGCCATATCCCGAGCACCCGCGATCGCAGGCCGTTGCTCGCGATCTGTTTTCCTCGCACAGAATCCGCGCCGAACTTCGCCGAGATCCCCGACGCTCGCCTTCCTTCGCTGCGCACCACGATCACCGGCCCTGCTATCTTTAAACCCTGCACCGAGACTCCTGCGCCGCATATTGCCTTCCTGCGCAGCCCCGAACCCAAAGCACGCCGCGCCGCACCTTGCTACGCCGCCGCGGCCACACCGCTCCGCTACAACACAGGCCACCCCGTGCCCCGCAATAGCTCCGATGTAGGCCCACGAAGCTCTCTGAATCCTCAGCACCGACCCTAAGCCTCTGCATCGCCGGAATCGCGCCGAACCCCCAACTCCTGTAAGCACCGAGCTCCGAGCAATTCCTCACCGCTGGTGGCCCTTAGCTCGTCCTGACCCCTTGTACACCTCCGCAGCAACACCACGCGTCGACCCAAGGGGATCAGAAGTCCGGAGCGCCCCTGCACCGCCCTCTCCGCGAGCACAGCGCCGATCTCCACCGCACGACCTCGACGGCGGTGACCTTGCGCTGTGGCTTCACCTGATCTCGACCCTCGGTAAGCACCCCAGGGCCCCCTGTTTCCTTTTGCGCTAGGTTAATTAGTCCGTAAGCCACCCCCAGCTACCGGCACGACGTGCGCCGGCGCTCCGCCGTCGCGCATGCCATGGCTCCACCGTGGCAGTCTCTGCTACACGGCAACACCCCACGCGAGCCTTGCACTAGCTCGCCCTCATGTTGCGCAAGCTTCACGACCTCTCCACGCCCACTTCCCAGCACCAGAATGGCACGGACGCCGCACGCCGGTGTTCAGCCGCCGCGCAGCCCCGCAATTCGCCGTGGCGAACTCACTGCCGTGCCACCCAGCGCCGTGCGAGCCCTGCATCATCTTGCACTGGCTTCACTGAGCCTTCACGCGCCCTTTGCACCCTTGAACCAGACCTGGAGCAGTCCGCACACTGCACGCCGGCGTGAACCACCGCGCATAGCCGCCGCTGTAGTCGCGCTCGCCGCTTTGAGCCCTGTCGTGCCTAGCTGATGCCTCAGGTGGATCACGCATGGCGTGATGACCCTCCTAGACCCAAGCCCGGGTCAATTTGATCCCCGGAGCACCGTTTACGGTGAACTCCGGCGAGCCCGAGCGCGGTGCCGCCGCGGAAAGATGCCACCGGCGAGTCCCACCGCTGACCCCGTCACCGTGTTGTTTCCCGACCGTCCGATCAGAAACCAGCGCACGAGATTAGATCTAGACTCAGATCGGGACCGGTTCGTCAGATCTAGATCCAACGGCTCAGATCCACGCGTACCGGTTCGGCCTGGCAGTCTTGCTAAAGAGCCCCTGGGTTTTCTCAAAATCAACCCGCAGTCATTTTTAGCTCAAAAGTAGTTCCAGATAAGCCCTGTTTTTAACGTTTAGGCCCCTGAGCTTTTTAGAATTAGGACCCGCAGTCCAGCCCGCGTGTTTTTACGCGCCGACCCCCAGATCTACCCGTTAATTATGTTTAGGTCCCTGGTTTTTACGCAGAACCCCCTGGAGCTAATTTTAGCTCTGGTTTTCACGTTTTAGCTTCGTTTTAGTTGGTTTTCGCGCCCACGCGATCGTTGTAACGCGTAGAATAGTTTTAGATCAGTTTTATGTGCTGTTTTTATGTAACGTTGTACTGTTTCTTAGCATGTGCTTTTGTTTGCATGTATGTGCTTGTTCTCTATGATTGTTTCGGCATTGCGATCGTGATTAGACGCCGAGCGACCGGAGGAGTGCCAGGAGCCAGCTTCAGAGCCCTTTCAGCAGTTTGAGCAGCAGGAGAACTTTGAGGAAGGCAAGTATAACATGAACATCCTATCACCTTTAAATACATTTTCATACTGCATTTTAATACTGTATGCCTATAAGGATTTCCTAGCCACATTTATCCTTTATATACACCTTGGGTTGCATTTTGGTTAGTTGTGCTAGGTGCTGCGCTCTCACACATATTTATGGTCTTTTTTAATTAATTTTGCTAATGGTATTATGCAACTTAATTCTGAGCGTTACCCTCGGTGCTGTGTGCTTGAGTGGTGAACGTCTCCTTAAAATATGTTTTTCTAGAAACTTGGTTTAGGGGGCTCGTACTGTATTTTATGCTAGCTACTCTCCATAAGGACCATACGTCATTAGAGCGACAACCTGGGACAACCGTGCAACCACAAGACTAGAATGGAACAGTCTTGGCTTACTAATTAGGTCATTTTGGTTTGGGAATAACTTACCTGCGGGGCAAGGGTGGTAAACTTCTGTCCCGCGTGCTACGAGGCTTCGTTTGTGCTGTGTGCTTGACGCCCTCGAGGTCTGCTCCATAGTTGCTGATCCATAATCTTCTCACCAGCAGAGTCATTGTTGGACTTGTCTTCACTCTTAGTATCACTTCTTGAGCGACCGCGCTTACTTTTAGGCTTCTTCTAACCAGCAGCGTCGTTGGACTTGTCTTCACTCTTCAGCTTACCCCTTTGGCGATCACCCCCACTTTTAGGCTTCTTCTCATCAGCAGATTCAATGGCGGACGGACCAACCTCATTCATCGATCTGATCAATCACAGAACCATAGTGATAAAAAATTTCCCTAAAAACTAATCAGTTTCCGTTGCAGCTTCAGACATTCTAAGCGGAGCAAAAACAATATACTAGTAACAGATTGCTGCTACTAGACAGATTCTAGGTACAAGAAGGAAAATGTATATCTACTGGAGTTGTGGTCCGAAAATTCCCAAAATTTTCCAAAATGTTGCTTAGATAATTATGTACAACTTTTCTAGTCAAGCCCAGGTCTAAAACAGATCCTAAGATGAGCATAACCTTATGTGATTGACTAATGGTCAACAAAGAAAATAGAATGTCCAGAGAGCTATTGTTTCGAGTACCAGGAACAATCTACTTGGCCAAAAATTCTTAAAAGTTTACAGAAGCTTCTTGGTTAAGTTATATACAACTTTCGTGTTGAACTTTTTCTCAGAAAGTGCCTCTAAGTTTGTCGAAAAATTTAAGTGGCCCGACTGCTACAACTTAGGCAGAATCGCTAGTAATTGAAAACTCCTTAGGTTCTTTACTGTAAATTATTCTGAAAATTTTCAAATTTTTACAGCATGCAGTGAATTTGTTTTGTGATATTTCTTTCCACAGATTCGACTTAAGATCAGGTCATTTACTATCCCTAAAAATTTGTGTTTCACAGTTTTCAGCCAATAACATCTAGAGATTTCCTTATGATCTTTTTCAATTTCATTCCTTTTTAGCTTTTTCGTGATATTCTTCACATTTTGATTGCATGCACGTCCTATTTGTCCTCACATAAGAAAAAATTGCCAAATAGCTTTGGTCTTCCATGGTTAGTTTCGGTAGCATACATAATACGTCTCTCCTTATATATAACTAGGCGATTAACTAGTCATCCTAGGTTGATCAATTCGTGGTTAGCGTACCTACAGAAGATGGACAATGTATATCTCAATGAACCTTTCGTGCCAACACTCATGAAAATGTTCCCATTCATTACCGATCGCTATAGAACCAGCATCCATACAATTCTAACTGTATGGACAACATTAAGCATACGCTATCAAGATAGCGTATTAACTAAGTACCGTCGTAGACAGAGAATCAAATTTCCAATTTCGAACCATTACTCCCCATATAATCAACCGATGGTTGGTATATGAGCAGCAGCTCAAATAAGCCACTGCTTGAGCTCAGCATTCGGCTCGCATCACCGACGGGAAGGTCAAACTCTCTCAGCTGACTGAACAATCATATATTCGCGGTGACGGTAGATACCATATTTAAAGGCAAAATTTAAATACTAAAAGTAATGGGCTGAAAATCAATTATATTTCAAGCTACCTTAATCATACCCCTACATGCTTCTTCTTCGCACATACGCGCTTAGAGGAGCGCACCACGTCAGCTTTATGTGTTCCTACCGTCAGATTGAGTTCCAGGAAAACATCAACCGTTGGATAAGCAAGCTGCTGTCAGGAAACCTCCAGAGAAAGCATGTGCACGTCCCGTGCATCCAGAAGGCTCCCGCAGAACTAAACGTGGCACAAGCTAGATGGCCCTTTTGGCAGTATAAAAGGACCAGCGATGGGGACCTCTCCCATTGTTTCTGACATCACCACCACAACAGAACTCAGAAAAGAGCGCCAGCAAAAAGCAAGTGCACTGGATCCAAAGGAAAGCAGGTACGAATCAGAAGCTTTTTTAACTTTTACTCTTCTAATTACTACAAGTAACTTGAGACTTCTAAAATTCCTACCGGGGAGAAGAAAAGAGATAGATCAGTCTAATTGGAAAAAAAAAAAAATCCAAGCTCGCCCACCTGCTAGAGATTCAATAATCTCCTGCTGCTAAGAGAACGACAGAAAAAAAAGCACTTTCATGATGAAAGTCCCCTTTAGCAATAATGGGGATCACATTGGTTCTCTTCTTTGCCATATTGACAAGATCCCTACCACTCCTGTGAGAGAACTCAACAGCATAAACCAACCCTTTCCTGCAGAAGTGACAAATATCTTTAAGGCAGCATACTAAAAAAAAAGCATGGATCATTAACAGATTCAAATGATAGGAAACTCACTGGTCCAACAATATCAGACCCATTAGACACAGTTGTGCCAGAAGTAGCACCGAGATACAGCACACGAGTACCAGGAGCCTACATAATGAACAGATTTTCAGCTGCGAACAGGTTAAAAAAACAAATAGTGCAGGTTAAAAAAACAAATAGTGCACACTCTGTCAACTTACAATCCAGATGTTGTCAACACCACCAAGCACAGCAGCAGCCAGCTTGGAATGGAAGGGGTTCCTATTAGAGTATATTAGGGATATCTCTATATTAGGTAGATTAGGATTGTATCCGTATACTACCAGATCTGTAGGAGAGGCTTCTTACCCTCCAAGTCATGTACCCCTATATATTCAGCCCCAAGGGTCAGGCTAATACAATCCATCCATTACACCAATTCTATCCTTCTACATGGTATCACGAGTTTAGGGTTTGAGATCCTAGGCAACCTTCCGCTGCCCTAACCCTAGTGCCGCCGGCACCCCTCCTCTCGCGCCGCCGCCTTCCCCCTGTTTCCCACAGCGCCCCTCCAGGGCGCTCACTCGCCGGCCTTCTAGCGCGCCCCCGGGGAGGTTGCCCATGACCTCCACCGGGGGCAGCGCCCTTCATCGCAGCGGATCAAGTTAATCCACCGCCTTTAGAGTCTCCGGCAACAGCACATCGTCACGTACCTCGTCATCCGCCGTGGAAACCGTCGACGGTGACCTCGACCAGCGCTGCCGTGGTGGTAGCTGCGGTCAACCGCGGCGCACGCGTCCTTCCCTGCACTGCCGTGGTGGCAGATCGGGCTTCCGCGCGCCCCCTCCACCACTCGTCGACAGGTCCCGTGGCGGCACCTACTCTCCATCCCGTCGATCCCGGCGGGGATCCGCCCGCCTCGACATCCGCGGCCCCTCCGAGCGTGGAGCCACCCGGCACCAACCTGGCGGACTCCGCTTGCGCCCGGCGGGCACCGTGCCGCCCACCACCGTCGCCGGCCGGGACCCGCGATCCCGACCGCCGGACGCCTCCGCCGCCCCGGTGCAGATCCCCGCCACCCAATCCATCGCCGTCGCTAGGCGCCTACCCATCGAGCCTCTGCCTTCTCTCCTCTGTTTCGGTCCCTCTGTCCGACGGGTGAGAGAAGAAAAGAGATAGGAGGGGTGAGGTGCCTGTGCTACGCGCACCCGGAGGTCCTACACGAGATGCTGCTGCTAATTTCTTTTTGGTAATTTCTCTTAATTTTTACTCGATCACTGATCGAGATTGCTTCGCCCACCGCCCGTCGACTTCGCGCCTCTACCTCGACGTCGGCATCGACTTCACCGGCCTCTTCTTCCTCTCCGACCCTGCGGCATGGCGAGATGGCCGGCACCCTAGGGGGCGCTCGTTTGCGCCGCCGCCTACATCGCCGCCTCGTCCGCACGTCGACCTTCGCCGGCTCGTCGTCGCCTTCACCGATCGGGACGCCTTCACCGACTTCGCCCACCGTCATCTCGCCTCACGCTACTCAATCTGATCAGCCGATGTGCGTGATCCACCCGGCTTCCGTGACGTTCGTCCTCGTCGAGCGCGCCCTTCACCGAGCACGGAGGGCTGTCACTGCGTCGCCTCTTCGGGCAGCAGTGGCGTCACCCCGTGGTCTTCTCCGCCGTTGCTTCCTCACCGCCGTCGACCACGTCCCCGACCTCATCGTGGACTCTTCGCTGCGCGCCCCGCGCATGGTCTTCGTCAAGCTGTACGAGTTCTTTGCCGTCTCTTTCGAGCGCCGCCGTCGCGTCAACCGGATCATTCGGCCTTGTGCTGGAAAATCTGGGTTCCCCTCCTCGCTTCGTCTAGCACAACCACGTTGCCAGCGTCGCCATCTCGTCCCCGACTATTTCGTCTACTCCAGCAACAGTAGGCGTTGGCATCTTCTACCTCGCCTTCTTCTGCGCCTGCGACCGCCATGGAGGCCTTCTCTGCTGGTCCCCCTTGGTGACGACATCTGGTTGTGCATCCTCCCTTGCATGTTCGGTATTGGCAACACCGGTGCGTGCCCATCGTCCCCGATGCGTTCCCGAGCCTGGCAAGCTCGGGCATGTGTCGCCCGATGGCCTGACTGCTTCGACTTTGGCATCACTCCCTCTACGACTGCCTCGACTCGTCGCCATCTTCGTCTCCGGCGTCTTCTCCATTACGCCACCACCATGGCGCCTCCTCGTGCGCCCGCGGCTTCATGTGCGGCTACCTCGTCTTCGGCAACTTCGACAGCTCTACGTCGACCACGGCTACTCTACGTACGGCATCATCGACCATGGCTACTCGTCCTCACCTCGGCTACTTCGACATCGGCACAAAGGGCTATCATCTGCTTGAGCAACCTTGTGGTTTTCCACTCCAGCCACAGCATCTGCGGTGCACTGACCGTTGTGACTGTGGGGGGATGTCAGTTTATCGACTTCTCTCCAGTCTCACCGTCTGCGACGCTCCCGCTGTGACTGCGGGGGGATGTTAGAGTATATTAGAGATATCTCTATATTAGGTAGATTAGGATTGTATCCGTATACTACCAGATCTGTAGGAGAGGCTTCTTGCCCTCCAAGTCATGTACCCCTATATATTCAGCCCCAAGGGTCAGGCTAATACAATCCATCTATTACACCAATTCTATCCTTCTACAGTTCCACACCCTGTATTCAACCTTTGTCCCATCCTCATTCTGTAGGAGTGAGTGGCACAACAGAATCAAACACTATCATAATATGATTATACAGCAAAGAAGTTCTTGATGATCACAAAAGAGAAGGGAAACTAAATCTATAAAGCAACAGAGGGCATAAGCTGTATGCTCACAGTAAAACAATTAAATCAACAGCAATTCAGCTTAGATTACTTCAAGCATATTAAAATGTTCCAAATCCATACAAACAATGTTGTTTATAATCCATTAGTAAAAATCTTTTTTGCCTATGTAAGAACATAAAGGCATTGATATAAGTATTAGAATATTAGGTGCTGATAAAAGCGATAGAATTCAATATGAAATACCACATCAAGAAGAATTAGCTATATTAATTGTAGGTGACTTATCTCTGGAGAACTACAAACGAGATATTATTGTTAGCACACACAACAATGGTCTACAGCAGATATCTATTTTTCATCCAGCATATATGCCGCTACAATACCTGCTCCTATTCCCATATGGAGAACGAGGCTTCCAGCTAGGTATAAAGTACCAAGGACCAAACCTTAACCAAAAGGGAGAAAACTCTAAGAGAGAGACAATAACTATGCATGAATTTCTAAAATACCATGTGCATTACAGACCTGATCAACCTAATCCTTGGTTATGCTATGGCCGACTATCAAAGCAAATAATAGTAGATGGTCGAGCAATGGAAGATGAAGATCGACTTGATTACATTATTAGAAACCAATCTAAATTACGAGCTGAATATATTCAAGGTGTTTTCGATGCTGTAGAAAAAGGAATATATGATGCAAGCCAAATAGGCAAAAAAAGTGTTACTACCATCTAGCCATGTTGGATCAAGACGATATATAGTACAAAATTACCATGACGGTATTGCTATTTGTTGTGTCTATGGACCGCCAGATCTTTTTATTACATTCACTTGCAACCCAAAATGGACTGAAATAACATCATGTTTGTTACCCGATCAACACGCAAATGATAGACCAGATATTATTGTCCGTGTTTTCTATATGAAACTGCAACAACTTTTGGATGACTTACATTCAGGAAAAATATTTGGCCCTATACTAGCACTTCTGTATTCTATAGAATTTCAAAAAAGAGGACTACCGCATGTTCACATATTAGTTTGGTTAGACAAGAACGGTTATGAAGTAACTTCAGAAACAATAGATTCTTGGATATCTGCTGAAATAGTAGATCCTGAGATAGATCCTTTTGTTGCCGAGCATATGATGCATGGACCATGTGGAGAGAAAAACTGGAATTGTCCATGCATGAAGAAAGGCAAATGCTCCAAATTTTATCCCAAAGATTTTGTAGAGAACACCACATTCTCTGAGAATGGTTTCACAATATATCGAAGAAGGAACAATGGGATTTTCATAAGAAGGGAGCAACACAACTTGGACAATAGATGGGTTGTGCCGCATAATTTGATACTATTAAAAAGATACCAAGCCCACATAAATGTTGAGTATGTAAACAAGAGTAGAGTTCTGAAATACTTATGCAAATATGTAAACAAGGGACCTGATCGAGCACAGGTCATATTCGAAAAAATCAAAAAAGAAGAACCACCTCTAAACAAGGAAACAGACACTATAGATGAGATACAAGAGTATCTAGACTGCAGGTATATATGCGAACAAGATGCTCTTTGGAGATTATTAGGATATGAAATACATTATCATTGGCCACCTGTAGAAAGATTACCGGTTCATCTACCATTGATGAATATCGTTAAGATGAAATCAGATGAAAAACTGGCTCAAATAGCTAAAAATCCAAACTATGCAAAAACAATGCTCACTGAATGGTTTACTGCAAATAAAGAGCATAAAGATGCAAGAGAATTAACATACTATGAATTCCCAAGAAAGTGGCGCTGGGATGGAGCACAGAAGCAATGGAAAAAAAAGACAACATGGTTTCAAAATCGGAAGGCTCTATTATGTTAACCCAGCTGAAGGTGAAAGATTCTATTTAAGAATGCTTCTAATGATTGTTAAAGGTGCTAAAAGCTATGAAGAAATACGAACATATAATGGTGTCCTGTACCAAACATTTAAAGAGGCTTGTGCAGCTAGAGGATTATTGGATGATGACAAGGAGTGGTATCATACATATCATGAAGCAACCAATTGGGCAACATCTTTTCAACTACGTAATCTATTTGTTATAATGCTAACATATTGTCAAATAAAAGATGAAAAAGAATTTTTCAATGCAACATGGCATACAATGGTCGATGACATACCGAAAAACCTCATTCAAAAATACCACCCTATTAAATATGCACCCTCTGAATTTGAACTGCAGCAATGTTTACTTGAAGAACTCGAAGAGTTATTCTCTAAGAATGGCCAAGAAATAAATGCTTACAATTTACCCAAGGGACACAGCACAAAGAAAGTTGATAACATAAACAGACTAATCCAAGAAGAAATGAGCTATGATACAAAGTACTTAGAAGAAGAAGCAAACAAATTATATGTACAACTAAACAAAGATCAAAATAAAGCTTTTCATAGCATTGTTAATTCTGTGCTTGCAAGCAATGGAAATTTCTATTTTGTCTCTGGACATGGAGGAACTGGAAAAATATTTTTATGGAAGGCGATCGTATCATATCTTAGAGCTAGAAAAAAGATTGTTCTTACAATTGCATCATCAGGAGTCGCTTCTTTGCTACTTCCAAATGGACGAACAGCTCACTCAAGATTTCGTATACCAATAGATTTGGACCAATTATCAATACAACAACAACAACAACATAGCCTTTTTTCCCAAGCAAGTTGGGGTAGGCTAGAGATGAAACCCGAAAGAAATAAGTTCAAGGTTCAGGCACATTGATAGCTAGTCTCCAAGCGCTCCTATCCAAAGCTATCTCTTTAGAGATGTTCCAATCCTTAAGGTCTCTCTTAACCGACTCATCCCACGTCAGTTTAGGTCTACCTCTACCCCTCTTTACATTATCGACTAGCTCAAGGATCCCATTACGCACCGGCGCCTCAGGAGGCCTTCGTTGGACATGTCCAAACCATCTCAGCCGATGCTGAGTAAGTTTCTCCTCAATTGGTGCCACCCCGACCCTATCCCGAATAACTTCGTTCCGGACTCTATCCCTCCTTGTGTGCCCGCAAAACCACCGCAACATCCGCATCTCTGCTACACTCAGTTGCTGCACATGTCGTCTTTTTGTAGGCCAACATTCAGCACCGTATAATATCGCCGGACGAATTGCTGTCCTATAGAATTTGCCTTTTAGTTTTTGTGGCACCCTCTTGTCACAAAGGATGCCAGAAGCTTGCCGCCATTTCAACCAGCCAGCTGAAATTCTATGCCTAACATCTTCATCAATGTCGCCATCCTTTTGTAACACCGATCCTAAATACCGAAACGTATCCTTCTGGACCACCACTTGCCCATCTAGACTAACGTCTCCCCCCTCATGCCTAGTCGCGCTGAAATCGCACATCATGTACTCGGTCTTGGTCCTACTAAGTCTGAACCCTTTCGACTCTAACGTGCGTCTCCACAGCTCTAACTTCCTATTAACCCCTGCACTACTCTCGTCAACTAGCACCACATCATCAGCAAAGAGCATACACCAAGAGATCTCACCTTGTATATCCCTTGTGATCTCATCCATCACTAAAGCAAATAAATAAGGGCTCAATGCTGACCCCTGGTGTAGGCCTATGTTAATAGGAAAGTCAGTGGTGTTGCCATCACATGTCCGGACAAATGTCGTCGCATCTTTGTACATATCCTTAATGAGGGTAATGTACTTGGTTGGGACTTTGTGCTTCTCCAAAGCCCACCACATGACATTTCTCGATACTTTGTCATATGCCTTCTCAAGGTCAATGAAGACCATGTGCAAGTCCTTCTTCTGCTCCCTATATCTCCATCAATTGTCGTATTAAGAAAATCGCCTCCATGGTTGACCTTCCAGGCATGAACCCAAATTGGTTTTGGGTCACACTTGTCCCTCTTCTTAGGCGATGCTCGATGACCCTCTCCCAAAGCTTCATCGTATAGCTCATCAGCTTAATCCCACGGTAGTTAGTACAACTTTGAACATCACCCTTGTTTTTGAAGATAGGTACTAATATACTTCTCCTCCATTCTTCCGGCATCTTGTTTGACCGAAAAATGAGATTAAAAAGCTTAGTTAACCAAACTATTGCTCTATCTCCTAGGCATCTCCACACCTCAATGGGAATACCATCAGGACCCAACGCTTTACCTCTCTTCATCCTCTTCAAAGCCTCCCCGATCTCTACCTCCTGAATTCTCCTCACAAAACGTCTGTTAGTATCGTCAAAAGAGTCATCTAACTCAAGGGTAGGGCTCTCACTCTCCCCATTAAACAACTTGTCGAAGTACTCTCTCCATCTATCCATGATCTCATCATCCTTCACTAGCAGTCGATCTGTCTCATCCTTAATGCATTTGATTTGGTTGATGTCCCTTGTCTTCCGCTCGCGGATCCTAGCCATCCTATAAATGTCCTTTTCCCCTTCTTTCGTGCCTAGCCGCTGATACAGGTCATCATACGCCTTACCTTTTGCTACACTCACAGCTCGCTTTGCAACCCTCTTCGCTAATTTATAGCCCTCGATGTTGGCTGCACTCTTGTCAAGATGGAGACGCTTGAAACACTCCTTCTCCTTAATAGCCCTTTGCACCTCGTCGTTCCACCACCAGTTGTCTTTCCCCTCCTGTTTGCCTCCCTTACTCACGCCAAACACCTCTGAGGCCACCTTCCGAACACATGTTGCCATCTTTAGCCACATGTCATCTGCGTCTTCTCCTTCTTCCCAAGGCCCCTCACCTAGCATCCTTTCCTTAAACGCTTGTGCCGCTTCCCCTCTAAGCTTCCACCACTTTGTTCTCGCAATCTTGGTACATTTGTCCCGATGGACACGTACCCGAAGACGAAAGTCCGCCACCACAAGCTTGTGTTGAGGGACAACACACTCCCCAGGTATCACTTTACAATCTAAGCAATCACGTCTATCCTCCCTCCTAGTAAGGATAAAGTCGATCTGGCTCGAGTGTTGTCCACTACGAAACATCACAAGATGGGATTCCCTCTTCTTAAACACGGTATTCGCTATCAACAAGTCGTAGGCTAACGCGAAGTTCAACACATCCTCCCCTTCTTGACTCCTGCTACCATACCCAAAACCCCCGTGCACTCGCTCGAACCCTACATTAGTTGCACCCACATGACCGTTGAGATCTCCTCCTATGAAGAGTTTCTCGCTGGTAGGCACGGTACTAACCATGCTATCTAGATCTTCCCAGAACTGCATCTTGGTGCTCTCACTAAGGCCTACCTGAGGGGCATATGCACTGATCACATTCAAAACCGAATCTCCAACTACCAACCGGATTAGGATAATCCGGTCGCCTTGCCTTCTAACCTCTACGACTCCATCCTTAAGACTCCTATCAATCAAGATGCCTACACCATTCCTACCCGGAGTTGCTCCCGTGTACCAAAGCTTGAAACCAGTATCCTCAACCTCCTTCGCCTTCTGGCCCTTCCATTTAGTCTCTTGAACGCATAGAATATTTACACGCCTCCTAATTGCTACATCAACTAGCTCTCGCAACTTACCCGTTAGGGACACTACGTTCCAGCTACCTATACGAAACCTAGTTGGCTCGGCTAGCTTCCTTACCCTTCGCACCCATCGAGGGAAGTGCGAAGACCCTTGCTCATTTTTCACTACACCCGGGCGTAGATGTAGCGCGCCATTCAGGTGACGACCCGACCATTGCTCACTTATCATCGTACCCAGGTCATGATACGACGCGCCCTTGGGGGGATGGCGACCCGGCCCTTGCCCATTTATCACCACACCCGGGTTCCGATGTAGCGCGTCGCTAAGAGGGTTACGCCCCAACGAGTTTCTTGTAGGTTTCATATCCATTAGAGTGGCATTTTTTATGCTGGTTTGCCAAAACCTAACGCAACCCTCCTCCTTTACCCGGGCTTGGGACCGGCTATGTTGAGACGACTCAGGAGAGAGTCTTCCAGTCAGCATAGGCGGAGTTAGATTTGGACCAATTATCAATGTGCGACATAAAAAGAGGAACAAACCTGGCAAAGCTTCTTATTGATACCGATCTTATTATATGGGATGAAGCCCTAATGACAAATAAACAATGCTTTGAAGCACTTGATAGATCCCTTAGAGATATAATAGGAGAAACAAATGAAAAGGCTTTGGACACACCTTTTGGAGGCAAAGTGGTGGTCCTAGGAGGAGATCCAAAACAGATACTACCTGTTATAGAGAATGGGACAAAAGAACAAATAATAAATGCTTCTATCATTACTTCATACCTTTGGAGCCATGTAAATATTCTATTTCTTTCTGAAAATATGCGATTAAGAAAAAATGACATATCAAAAGAAGACTATGAAGAGCTCGTTTCATTTAATAATTGGATCCTTGCCATTGGAAATGGACTATATAACAAAAACAATGACAATGCATCTGACTCCACAGTCATTGAAATTCCAAAAGAATTTTTAATACAAGCAAAAGAGATCAAAATTCAAGCATTGGTTGAATCAACTTATCCTGACCTGCAAACTAAGTACACTGATCCTGATTATATCAAGAAAAGAGCTATATTAGCAACTACAAATGATGTTGATGAAATAAATGATTATATCATCTCTCTACTACCTGCACTAGAGAGAATATTATAGTGCAGATAGCATATCTAAATGCACCGACACTCCTAATGATGCTAATATTCTATACCCCGTTGAGTACCTTAACACTCTGAATGCAAACAATTTTCCTCCTCATAGACTTAAACTTAAAATTGGCACTCCTGTTATGCTTCTAAGAAATCTAAATCAAAATTTAGGACTATGCAATGGAACAAGAATCATGATAACCCACTAGGAGATACAGTTATTGAAGGAACAATAATAACCGGTACACATGTTGGTGAAAAAACACACATACCCCGTATAAATCTAACTACTAAAGGTAATAGATGGCCTTTCACATTATGTCGGCGCCAGTTTCCAATCAAAGTTTGCTACTCTATGACTATAAATAAAAGTTAGGGACAGACACTTTCAAATGTTGGGTTATATTTAAAGAAAAGGTGTTCACACATGGCCAGCTATATGTAGCTATCTCACGAGTCACAGAGAAAAGAGGACTCAAAATACTAATAGAAAATGATGATGGCTCATGTGGAACTATGACGGAAAATATAGTGTACAATGAAGTACTGCAAGCTATTGATGCTTGCAACAGAATGCATTTATGCTATTTTTAAATTACTTTTTGCTTGCAGATGAGCATTACACCACTATCACAAGTTCGACCAAGAATATACACCTATACCATCTGTGTTCGAATATCACGGGTTTGGGAATTTCATGGCAAAAATGATGATGATGCAATCAAGCATTTGGATCTTGTGGTTATCGATCAAAAGGTATATTTACCGTCCTTTCAACACATTCAATACTTATTTTCTGATAGTTATAATCTTACCGTTTATCATAACTTAAATCAATAACATACTGACCTGTTACTTTTATAGGGAACCGCAATGTATGCTGAAGTTCCTCCAGAGGCCATATCAGCACTTCGACCACAGCTGCAGGAGAACAAAGGCCGTGTTTGGTTCAGTAGCACGAGTAGTACGCACAATTCCCGAGAAAAGTCACACATGCATGGAGTACTAAACGAAGTTTATTTGCAAAACCTTTTTACGGATGGGTGTAACTTTTCACGACGAATCTAATGACAGTAATTAATCGATGATTGGCTACAGTGATGCTACAGTAACTATCCTCTAATCGTGCGATCAAAGGCCTCATTAGGTTCGTCTCGCGGAGTAGCGTAAGGTTGTGGAGTTAGTTTTGTAAATTGGCTTTATTTAGTACCTCTAATTATTGGTCAAAATTTTTGTGCTACTACGAACCAAACAGGGCCAAAATATTAATCATGAGAAAAATTTATATTGACCAATGATTTCAAATCGAGCGACTAATCGCGATTAATCGACCTTATCGGTCCAGCGTGCTCGATTAGGGTCCACGACTCGATCAGGAAGCCTGATCGACCGATCGACCGACTAATCGGCGATTAGAGGCGATTAATCATCCGACTAGGGGTGTTCTCGATTAGGTTTGTGTAACTGGGCTAGATTGCTTGTGGGCTGGTGAGAAAATGAGAGGCCCAAAGCCCACTAGGGTTAGAACTTAAGAAGCAAGACTGGAGAGGCTCCCAGCTAGGCAGCCACCATTCCGTCCCGACCGAGCCGCGCCTGTGTCGGCAGCCGCCGCTCCCTCCATTGCCGCCGCCGCCATGGCCCGTCGACACCGCGAGCGAGCTGAGCTGCCCCGACCGGCGACCTCCTTCCCTCCTTTCCCTCCGGCGAGCTGCCCCGACCCGCGACCTCCTCCTGTCGGCGCGCGAGCGCGAGCACGGGTGACGGGTCCGGCGAGCTCCAGAGAAGATGGCTTCGTCGTCCTCTGATAGTGGTGAGCAATCCCTTCTTCCCTCCTTTCCCTCCTCTATTCCAGTGTGCCGATTTGCTGCCAAGTACCATTGCATCCTGTGATTCGTTTGCATCTTGAGCAGAAGGGGAGCTGAGGCGCGCTATGGTGGAGGTTATAATGCTCAAACCAGATGCACCCAGTGCTGGTGGGAGTGGTGACGCTGCCGACCGTCCTTCAGTGGTTGCCTCCACTGGTGTTGTTGGTTCTTCTTCCTCAACTGCTCCAGATTCTGCAGCATATGCTGAGAAGGCTATAGCAAAACTGCCACCGCATCTTGCTAGTACTTCAGTACTTAACTCCTATACTATACAATAATATAAGTATATATATATATATATATATATATATATATATCCTAAATGTCCTGGACGACTAGTGGACGACTAGGGTCGATCAGACCCGACTAATCAACCCTAGTCGACGACTAATCACGATTAGTCGTCTGGTCCACCCATTGTTCGATCAGACGATTAGGCAATTTAAAAACATTGATATTGACAATGCAAAGCAATCATACAAACCAGTACGTGCAATGTATATGATCAGATTGCATCCAAAGACTGCTTCAAGAGGTGAATCCAAAACCACAAGATTTCCCAAAATATACATTCCATCTCACACCATTTACAGAGCTACCACAACTCGAAGGAAACAATGAGTATTTCATTGGTACTGTTGTTTCTCTCTCTTTTCTAATAGTCAAAAAAATTAAACATTCCAACAAATTAAGATTGATGAAATTATAACCTACAGATGTCATTGGACGCATTACGGCTCTTTCTGATCCAACAATGTTTTCAACCAACAGTGGAGCAATACGCATGAAAAGGCTGATCCACCTTATGGATCTAAGGTAAAATACTTATTCCTTTTTTGATAATAATCTAACGAATTTAGAATACAGCAATACACCCCCACTATAACATAATTACAATTTAATGAAGGGGAAATAAAATTGAGGTATCCCTATGGGGACCAAGAGCAGAGGAATTCCCAGGAGAACAAATCTTTAGAGCCAGTGAAAAGAATCATATCATTGCTATCTTTGTTGGAACATCAGTTAAATCCTATGGCGGATCAACCCCTTTCCTCAGCGGCACAGCTGCATGCCGCTGGTATATAAATCTACCAGAGATCAATGAAATCAACGCATTCTATGCAAGGTAAATTGTAATCCTTTGTATAATCTACCTTTCATTTAAAAAAATGCAATACCTTTTATTCTACATGTATACAGTCACCCTTGCACTTAACTAAGCTCTGACTTTTATATTTGCAGTATTGGTGAACACTCCCAGCCAACCCAAAAGCTTCATATTCAGACGATGAACGAGATGCAGAGCAAGATTGAACAGAAATCACTTTTGGAAATGAAATCAATCGATCCGTTTGAGGACTTGGTAAGATACTCTACATCACTCTCAAACTAAAAAAAATTAAATTGCTTTCACCTAACTTATATAGTTACTTAATAATGCTTATATTTTCAGACCAAACGTTTCGAATGCACCATCACAGTGACAAGAATTTCAGACAATGAATCTTGGTGCTACCAAGGATGCACAAAATGTAATACATCGACAAGATATGAAGGAAACTCTTATATTTGCAAGCAAGGCCATATCTCCTCTCAGATGACAAATAGGTACACTCTATGCAATAATATTTCAAAACACAACTCATTGCATTTTATCAGCATCTATAACCTACACTGTAAACAGGTATAAAATATCTCTATATGGCACTGATGGCACTTGTGAGCTGGAATTTATGCTCTTTGATGAGAGAGGAACATCACTTATTGGCAAAACTGCAGATAGATTGATAAGACAAAACAACAGATCTGAATTACCACCCCAGAGATATCAGCAATTGTAGGAGAAAAACTCACGGTTGTCGTCAAGGTGTTCCCGGCAAAAAGTATTCACAAAAGAGGACCTAACAAAGACAACAAAGATCCAACATTCGATATTCTCAGTATCAAAAAGAGGCATGGAAAAGATCTACTTCTTTCTATGTTCAAAAATGAAGAAGCTACTTCTCTCCTAGGCACTAGCTCATCTCAAAATCCAAAGCTACCCCCGCTGGAACCAATAGAGCAAACAAACGAAGAAATAAAGGTACAACTTTCTTCTCAGATATCCTTACTATAAATCTTGGTGCATAAAATCAAATATCACATCTATATTACTATGTAGACTTCTGGATCAGAAGCAGCATCGCCTTATGATTCGCAACTTATGGAGATTGACCAGACTAGGTTCGCTTCATTTATACCCTTTTTGCTGCAGAATATACAAGTTTTTGTCATAATGTATGTTCTAATCCATTGTGTTACAGCTCTTTTGACAACCTCAGCCTACCACACAAGAGTCTTCAGTGCAGCGGATGACTCTGACAGGGTAACTAATTTTAACCACATCAGATAATATCCAAAGATACAAATATAGATACTTCACACTTTACCTAACCTACACTACTTCTTTATATAGGAAGGTATACATGGTGGTGACCAGCTCAGTCTTCGCGAAAGCATCAAAGAGGAAAAAGAATTAGATACTACCAGATGTAGAAGGCCATCTCAAGTTCTACTTCCGAAAGCAACAAACTTTTGCTTCATGAAGCCTGATAGCAGCAGCTTGGCTACTTAGCAACAGCTTGGCTGCAGTTGTGTATCTGAATCTTTTGCTGTATATATATATATATATATATATATATATATATATATATATATATATATATATATATATATATATATATATATAGCTGCTTCATAGCAACTCAGCTGCAGCTACGCTTTTAAGGTCACCTTTTGTACTAACAAAAGACAGGCTACGAACCAGACTCTACATGATCGTATAACAATAATATTTCTCTAATCGTTTGGTTAATAGTACGCAGCCATGTACCAATCCATGGGACCTTTAGTAGTCTCTGCCATGCTTCGTTCCTACTCTAGGCTTAGACATTCCTTTCTCAGTGCTTCCTGCACTTGTGACCTATGGAGTCCAAGCTGCAATACAACCCTTAATTCTCATGAACCATGGCAGATTACTCTAGCGTCCCAGTTCCAATCCCTCGGAGCCTTATCTGATAAATAGGATGCAACTGTGCCAAAATCAGAATATTCTAAAGGGCGGAATCAAAGAATTTTACTGAGGAAAAAGCTGGTCTCTTTGCTTCAGTTCAAGTAACCAATTCAGCTTCTAACTGGGCCTTTCAGGGCTGTGTATGTTGATTTTATATGATGGAGTGGAAAATGCTTATACTTTATTTCCTGGGAGTTAGGAAATTCATTTTTCATGTTTTAAGTTCGCAACTAGAATTATTGATGGTTAATGTTTGGGTCCCTGGCATGGCAATGTCTGAGAATTTGGGGTGTGTTCCTAGAATTGGGATTAATTCCCAAAGCATCCGAAAAAGGAAAAAATACTGCTAGCCTAGGTCTAAAAAAAACTAGCATGTAATGAATGTGTAGTGTGCACTATGTCTCTATTTTTTTCTCCACAACATCTGAAAGTATCAATTATTGTATATACAGAGATCACATTCATACCTTTTTCTGTTTAAAGTTTGTTGTGACAAACTTAAATTGCCTTATTGTGTTCCATTGAGGAGCGAGGAATAGAGGTTAATACTCCTATAAAGTTGCCATGCCAAAATTATCATATTGAATCAATTCTCACCTAAGCTTTCTGCTCGTTTTCATCAGTAATGTTCTAGCTGTCCAGTAGAAGTAGAAAGTTTCCTGCGATATGGGGGCAAGGATTACTACTCTTCTGTGATTTCTTAGTTGTGCTAAAAATGGTAGTGCCAAAGTTCCAATCTTGATTGGTGCAGAATATATATAACAAAAGATAATTACCGATCACAGGTTCTGTCGCAATTGGACAACAAGATAACCCTGAATAGGCACCATCGGTCCTTATGGAAACAAAACATTTCAAAATGGAACAAAAATGGACTACCTCCCCGGATCAACGAAGGCAAAGCAGAATTCTGGAACGAGGGAGATAAAACCGATTGGATAGCATGGCCGAAACCATATCACACGCACCAACGTCTGCAAATTTGGAGAACCCAAGATGGCAACAGACGCAGTCTTTTAATGCTCAAAGAAACAGGGAAGAAGCACGGATCGAGATGAGAGACCTGCGCAAGCAAAGGTCCTCTATTACCACACGAAAAATTCGAAGGGGGAAAAGACAGGACGAACCCGCTTGCTGTGTGCAGAAGCATCCGCTGTTCTTCGGGTTGGTCGTCCGCCGAGGAGGGCAGAGAGCGCGGCCGCTGAGGGGAGGCGAGGCAAACCAGCAGGCAATGCCGCCCCTCCGCGCGTTGCTCCTGCGGTCTCACGGCATGGCCGGCCGGTCACTCCTTAATCCGGAGCCGGCGGCCGAGCTGCGACGGGTTGACAACGCCGGGGATGCGGGCCCCGACCGCCATGAGCAGCCGCGAAACCTCCGCGTAGCGCCTGCTCGGCTCGGGCGCGGGGACGGCAAGGGCGGGTTCCTTCTCCTTCCGCCCCGACGGCTGCAGCCTCCGCTCGCCGAGGAGCGTGCTGCGCCGTAGGAACTCGTGCGCCAGGTACCCGGCCAGCAGCCTGTTGCCGCCCGCGCCGCCGACGGCCTGGAGAGAAATTTCTTCCATCACGAATGAACAGCGTGTGTATAGATCCAGTAATCTCATGAAGATGTAGAGTTTCCTCACCTAGGAGCGCCGCCGCCGGCAGCCCCGGACCCGGGAGAGACAAGGCGACCGCCGCCGCCGGGAGCCCGGGACCCGAGCGAGCGCGACACGACGGAGCGCCGCCACCGGGAGCCCCGGATCCGGGCGATGGCGAGGCGAGGTAGCAGAGGCAAGGGAGTGCCACCGTAGGGAGCTCAGCTCCGGATCCGGGGGAGGGCGAGGCGAGGGAGCGGCACGAACAAGACGACGAGGGAGCCTCAGGTTGTAGATAAGGCATCGAACAGCACCACCCCTAAGCAGACGGTAGAATACTAGGCCACAAGCTGATCTGGGACATGCAAACGAACGGCCCAACAGTGCGCGCGGTGCTTTCTAGTTATGTCCTAAACTCTTTCCTTAAGTATTCAACGTTATTTTCAAAAACTTAATTGCTTTGAAGTCAAGTTTTAATGGTTTCTTATTTAGAAACTGGGTGTATTCTCTGGTATGCTTTGCTTAGCTCTGATACCAGCTGTGGCGGAACCGCTTCAAATAACACAGCTAAAACACGATAATCATCGTTTTTCATGTCATATCACTCTTGCATAAATCATAGCATCATTCTAATGCATCCGATCATTCATGCATTATAGTGACCGAGCCGTCGGAGAGCGAACTCATCGAGCCCACCGTGGTTGCCGAACCCGAGTTCGAGGTCGAACCCGAAGAAAACCAAGGCAAGCAACTATGCATCCTTCCTTGTACCTATTTAAATTGTTACCTTTAGTTATCTCATTTGAGTAATTGTGGGTTATGAATATTATGTTAACTATTGCATTTTTGTACCTAATTTTATTCATTGCCTTTCCTTGGGAATTGTTTATCCTCATCCTTGACACTCGTAGTTAATTGAATTATTTAATTTGTTAGATTCTTAGCCGCGCATAGAGTCTTATATCACTTGATAGGAGAATATGGTCTTAGAGTCATCACACGCTTATGACGATCCTTGATTTGGCACTTGTTGGTTTCGGTTGTTGGGAGTATGGTCTCGGGATTTGAGCGGAAGGATAGGGCCTAGAGAAAGGTGTCTCGTGGGCATAGTCCGCTTGAGTCGTTTAAGGACCGTCCGTGGATGACCTCGGTTTTGACAAATTTGTAACGTGCTACCACATATCCGAACTAATGGAAAAGATGAGCTGACTACCTTCTAGACTTGGTCTTTGATGCACGGTCCTAGCTACGTGGTCATGGGTGCTATGTAGAGAGGCTTAGGGATGTCTCCGGTGGACCTAGGTAACTCTCCGCGCAAGCTAGGCGTGATGTTCAAAGTTTGAGCCTTTTTGGGAACGGTTGACACTAGTACCCCCTTACCCTACGTGATCGGTTGGGTGAGTCGCATGGTCCTTGTGTCGTGTGGGTAAAAAGAGTACACCCTTGCAAAGTTTTAAATCAATTCGAATTGCCGCGCTCTCGGTTATGAGCAAGCTCTTGTCCGACGAATTCTTCGTACGAAGTTTCGGTTATGGTGGGTTATGGATCAAGTTACTTACCCGGTTATTTAATTGTCTTCTTGCAATAACTAAAATTTGTTTGCGGGATGGGCAAGGTTAATTAATTGTGCTAGCAGCTAGATGGTAGTGTAGAGAGCTCATGCTCGCGCAATAATAACTTAACCTTAAAATCTCATTTTGAGCCATTGCATAATCCTTGCTTATTTATTTGTGTAAGACTTGCGAGTACCTTTGTACTCATGTTGCTATATAAACCAAGTGCAGGTGAGCCGGAGGTAGTTTTTGGTCACTTCTATCCCGCCGACCCTGGTGCGGAAGAGGAGTAGGTGTTTGTGTTGCGATGATGCTTTTGGAGCGAGATGCTTTTGTGTGTTGTGGTTTTATTGATGTTATCCGCTGCGTAGTAGTTCTTGAGAGAGCATGATGATACATTAAACTTTACTTTTCATGCACTTTTTATGCCACTCTCTTAAACAATGTTGTAAGGATGTGAGACCTTTTAATTTCAGATTTGAACCTTCCTATATTGAACTTGTAATAATTAAGTTATTGTACTCTTTTTTATGTTTAAAATTGCTCTTGTGGTTCGTTGGTAATGTATCCTTGTGAGGTATGTGTGCATGATCTTGGGAATGCGGTGGAGCACATACCGGGACTACCGGGTTTAATGCCATTTTGGGTGGATGACGTGTCGGTTGCTCAAACCCTTAGATGTGGGTTAACACGGGGCACGCTCTTGGGCGAGCACGTGTTAGCTCTCATATTATGGGTGATGGCCGGTGGTTTGCCTAAAACGGTGTTAAATTGGGCGGTTACTCACAACTATTAGTTAGCTAAAATCTTACAAGGAAAAAAAACTACTAGTACATATATACCTTAGTTTTTTAGATAATATGAGTAAAGGAATTATTGCTGCGTGCTACAAAGATAATCGAAGTACTCATATGTGTGTACCGCAACGCAGAACAAAAGCGGTGTGTATCGCGTGTGGAAAACAAGTGCTGACTGGTGATGATCCTTCTAGACTACTAGTATAAATAATAATGAACAAATTATGGAAGGACAAACGATATATTCAAACTGTAATAAAACAAAAGGAGGAAAAGGGCCAAGAGAGCAAATCTAGTGAAGGATCCGCGAAGCCTCTGATTGGAGTTGCACCTTTGACCGCGCGTAAGCATGACAAACACCATTTGATGTCAAAGTTAAGCATCACTCCTGATGTCAAAATTGCAGAAATGTTGCAACTTGCGTGTCCGAATCAAAAGTGGGCCAGCCAGGCTGTTCTGAGCCAGAAATGAGCTCTTCAAGGCTAGCTGAGCCAGTTCAAACAGGCCAAACCTAAAATTAAGTGCAAAGCACTTCAAACACTCCAAATCTTCCTTAAATATACTCCAGGATCACACTTAATTTGCATTTAAAATCTCATGCTTCCAAGTATAAGAACATACTTCAACTTTTCATGATTTCTGCATACTGAACAAATCGAGACAAAGAAAGTTAATAGTATAAAACCAAATCTACAACTTTTAGCTGATAAAATTTTCATTTGAAGTGCCCAAATATGCATAGTTCAAATTCTAGCGTGCTGATGTTTGTGGATTATTGTACTTTTTTCTAGGGAATTTTGTACCTACATATTCAAATATTCCCAAACAATTTTATTTGTACAATTAATACATGTCGAATTCATGTATAACCTGCTAATATTAAAGAAGCAATTAAAGATTTTGACTAACGGTAAATTAACCACACAATAAGCTAGGACGCGTGTGGACAGAAGCGTGGCAAATATATCGATGCACGGGTCCTTCAATTTCTGACGATGCAGCCGTATAGTTTAGTTTTAGTGTTTCACACTGAATATGCATATGGAATGCAATTAGCTAGCGTCAGTCATTGGACTATCCAAACCCATGTTGCTTCCAGTAGTCATCCACACTACAAAAAAGGACAATATATTATTACATCATCACTGTTTAGTTTCTCATATGGCAAACGCTCTGTTGTGCTATCAACTAGCAACAGTATTTTTCTCTCACACCAAATCAGCATCAGCTACCGGCTAGCCAACAATACTTTTTTCTTACAGCAAATCAGCACTAGCCACCAGCCGCAGCCGGCCGAACAGAGCGAAAGTAGCTAAACCCATTTCCGGAATGACATATGAGAAATTGAGTCATGCAGTTTTTTTTATACACCAGGTAGTGGAAAGTTGATTGTTCAGTTATTTTTATGATACAATGCAAATATTGGCCAAGGTAGCTAGTAATGCAGGTCGAAGAACACCAATATACCTGCTAGGCCCTACCACCATGTTCTGTATTATATTAAACGATCATTGTGCAGTACACCTAACACTTGCACAACAGAGAAACAAATTATCAGTTTTCAAGACATACGCACGTGCCAACATGAGATAAAATTCATGTAAAAGTACGAATCAACTATTCCCTTTTTGGTTTCTCATCATGTGCTGAGAAATTAGCATGTAATTAAAGGATAATTTTGTATATTTATTTTCACTCTCACTCTCTCCGAAGAAATAAAGAAAAGTAGCATAGGGTGTTTGGGAAGGCTCCTCCAGCAAGCGGAGCCGGAGCAGTTGGAGCCACGTTTTATGGTTTTGGTGGAGTACCTCTAAAAAGAGCTCCAGCTCTTCCAATACGGTACTACCGGAGCTGCGGATGGAGCACCCCGTTTGATGCAGCTCCTGCAGCAACTGCCGAGCTGGAGCCATACCAAACAGACCTAAGAATCAGCTACAAAAAGAACAAATTATTTTTCCCATGACAAAACATGAAAAGGGATAATTGGCATGAAATTGAATCAGGACGTCTGTCAATTTAAGTTTTCCCAACACAGAAGAGGCATCGACCCAACATGTTCTGTACCTATAATTTGGGCCTGGTAAACTTGGGATCAAACAGGTCAATTGGCTTATTTCGATTGAAGGAAGGGCCCAAGAAATGCGCATGCTAGGCCTCACTGCTTTTAATACGGCCCAAGTATAACACGTGGCACCAATTATTTCTTAAGAGTTTGCATAAGCATATGTGCAATTAAAAGGTACGGAGACAAAGGCTATAGTATTGTTTTACTCAAAGCACAATTTGCTTTCTTGTGTCTCGTGAAAAGGAAAAAATTACAAATTCGTTGTTTCTAATCTCAAGCTTACAGAGTATCATTCAAGGTTATAATTTCGAATTTTCCAGTCGCATGCCATTTGAGCTTTGATTATCTAATGTTACGTTTTTGTCTCTTTTCTTTGAAGATGCAAATGTGAGGAAAAAAACACATGTTAACTTGATGGTTTGGGTCTGGTGGTCACGTGTTCTTCTGGTTCTGGTTCGCCACGAGTCTTCTACACACCGCGTCCTTCCGTCTCCTTGCGAGCCTCTCTCCCTCTTTCTCCTCCCCACAATAGGAAAACACCCCTGAGGCCCTGATACGAAAAATCTCTCCCACTCCAACCCCTTGCCTTCATCCGAGTAGTGTAGAACTCGCTTCAACGCCCTTCCCGCGGCCGTCAAAAACCCAATCTTTCCTCTCTACGCCACCATTTTCGATGCTTTTTTCGCCCGCACAGCCGCAAAAGATTGATCTTATCCCAATTGCAAAGTGCGGCCGTGGATCGGAGCATGGGGTTCCGATCTGCCGGCGGGATGCTGCAGTTGCTGGTGTGGGCAGCGTTCCTGCTGGGATGCTACCACGGGAGGTTCTGGTGGAGAAGATCAGCCTCAAGGTGACGGCGCCGGATGACCTCAAGGGCACCTATGAGTGCGCCATTGGCAACTTCGGCGTCACCCAGTACGGCGGCACCATGGTCGGCTTCGTCGCCTACCCCAAGGCCAACAAGAAGGCCTGCAAGAGCTTCGACGATTTCGACATCTCCTACAAGGCCAAGCCGGGAGCGTTCCCCACTTTCCTACTCGTAGACAAGACAGGGGAGGTGAGCAAAATTACAAGATTGCTTCTTCTCCTTGCCACTGTGGTAGTACCACTTGGTCTCTGTTAGGTCATCTGCGTGTGGACTTACGATTTTACTTTCTGCCCCATTCCGTTGGATTGGATAGTTACTTAGTTAGTCCCTGTTACCTAGTACTCTTTACAAGACATGGCAGCTAGTTTGAGTGGATCTACTGATGTTGAAAGATTGACGTCAGGTGGGCAATTCTTTTTTAGTCGTGTGGTCTCTGGTTTGGTGGGTACTAGAAGATTAGATCATGTTGTCATATGATGATGTGATTAAGTTTAATACTCATTGACCCAGTTGTATAAAAGTATACTACCACCAAACCATGACTTGATATGCATAGCAAGGGAACTTAATTCACAGTTCACTACTCCAGCATTATGCAGTATTTATGTCACTGTCCTGTCAATTTTCCGTGATGCTACATTGATTTTACTTTCAACCAATGTGCTGTTTATATAACACTCTTTTTTGTCTGTTCTAAGATGTTGCACTATATCTGCTTAGTTAAATGCATAATGGATTACATAATATGTATTTTCTTGCACTCATATTGCTACTTCATAAAGAAGGCGTGGAATGCACAGAATGCAGGAGCAGCAGCAATCCTTGTTGCTGACGACAAGGATGAACCTCTAATTACAATGGACACCCCTGAGGAAGGTGGGGGGGGCAAATTATTTAGAGAACATCACTATCCCTTCAGCACTAATAACCAAGAGTTTTGGGGATAGGCTCAAGAAGGCAATTGATAATGGTGATATGATCAATGTGAATTTGGATTGGAGGGAGGCTCTGCCCCATCCTGATGAGCATGTTGAGTATGAGTTTTGGACCAACAGTAATGATGAATGTGGCCCAAAATGCGACAGCCAGATTGATTTTGTCAAGTGCTTCAAAGGGGTAGCGCAGGTACTTGAGAAGAAAGGCTGCCCACAGTTCACTCCTCATTATATAACCTGGTATTGCCTAGAGGCCTTCATTCTGAGCAAGCAGTGGAAATCCCAGTGCATCAATCATGGTAGATACTGTGCACCTGATCCAGAACAGGATTTTAGCAAAGGATATGATGGGAAAGATGTGGTGGTCCAGAATTTGCGCCAAGTTTGTGTGTTTAAGGTTGCTAAGGAGCACAAGAAGCCTTGGTTAGGGTGGGACTATGTTACTAATTTTGCGATTCGGTGCCCAATGAAGGAAAAGAAGTACACAAAGGAGTGCGCTGATGGAGTTATCAAGTCATTTGGTATGTTTTGTATTTGCTTCTGTTTCGCTATGTTCTGTGGCAAGCTGCAGTATTTGTACTGAACCTCTTTATAATTCACAGGCCTTGATCATAAAGCAATAGATAAATGTATTGGTGATCCAGATGCTGATGAAGAAAACCCTCTTTTGAAAGCCGAACAAGATGCACAGGTTAGTACTTCAATGTGAACACGTGATCTTTTCTGTTCATCCTATTGTTAATCTGAATACATCACCATCCACCACGTTGTATAGATTGGCAAGGACTCTCGTGGTGATGTCACCATCTTACCAACTCTTGTAATCAACAATAGACAATACAGAGGTATGTGCTATTCTATCCTGTAAATTATGATAAAAAGTGTGCAGGGGCGAAGCTGCAGCTAGGCGTTAGGGTCCGCCGACCCCGACGATTTTTTGCAAAATCAGTGGTAAACACTGTTTCACATTGTTCCACAATGAAGCCGACCCCGGCGTGCAATGAAGCTGACCCAGGCGGCGTTCTCGGCTAGCTTTGCCCCTGTTGTGTTGAGATTTCCAGATGAACTTACCTGATGTCTATGTTTCTCAGGGAAGCTTGACAAAGGAGCAGTTCTTAAAGCACTTTGTGCTGGTTTTCGGGAAACTACTGAGCCAGCTGTTTGCTTGAGTGAAGGTTGGTGCATTGATTTCCCTAGTTTTTCCATTTTTACTGCATTTATGATGCTTGCACTTCACCAAGTGTAACTTGCATGTAGTATGCTCTTATGTATTTTTTTTATAACCTTAGATATACAAACAAATGAGTGCCTCGAGAACAATGGTGGCTGTTGGCAAGATAAGGCTGCTAACATCACTGCATGCAAGGTACCTCCTGTAGTGTTAGGTTTCTCTTGAAAATTTGGATTTCCAGTTTGTTCTGTTTTAAGTGTTTAATATATGTATATAATAATTGTTCGATGAATATGCAGGATACTTTCCGTGGAAGAGTTTGTGAGTGTCCAGTTGTGAAGGGAGTAAAATTCATTGGTGATGGCTATACTCATTGTGAAGGTATGCGGCAAGGCATTAGGATTCATCTTTTGGCATTTTCTTTTTCTTATTTGTTAACAATAACATAGTAAGATTGCTGAAGATCAATAGTTGGCACTAGAACTTTCTAAATTGCAACATGTGCTTTTGTAATTGTAGCTTCCGGTTCTGGGTGATGTGAAATTAACAATGGAGGGTGTTGGAAAGACATCAGGGATGGGCGGACATACTCTGCCTGCACTGTAAGTGTCAAATGACTTTTCTACTGTCCTTAAAACTGCCATATTATCAGTAGGGTCCTGTTATGTTTCTGATTAAAAAAAATGCTTGCAGACTCTTAAATTTTAGTTGTGGTGTATGTATTCTGCAGGATGATGGCTGTAAATGCCCAGATGGGTTCAAGGGACAAATGTGAAGGTAAGGTTCATTTCCTCTGGTCCTTTTAGAAATGTTTGCATGTCCTTCTCAGCTTCTGCTGTAATGGACAAATTTAGAATTGGTTTTGCTGTTGAACTGTTCCCACTTTTCATTTGATGCTGATGTGAAAAATTTTGCGACAGACATTGATGAATGCAAGGAAAGGACTGCATGTTAGTGCAAAGAATGCAAATGCAAGAACACATGGGGAAGCTATGAGTGCGGCTGCAGTGGAGGATTGCTTTACATGGAGCATGATACATGCATAAGTAGGCCCCCATACATCTACACTTCCATTTTATTACTGACTCGTATTTATGTTGAATTAGTTTACTAGTGAGACTTAAGGCCATAAATTAGCAGAAGTTGCTAGCTAATTCACCTATTTGAGGCACATGAATCATAATTTTTTATATTTACTCCGATTACTGATAGTTTGGAAGCTCAAAGTAGCACCAAATGCTGAATCTAGACATGAACTTGACACTAAGTGATACTGATTCAGCAATTGCTATACTCAGGTAAAAATGGAGCAACAGAAACAGGCTGGGGCTTCTTGTGGGTTATCTTCTTTGGCGTAGTGGCGGCAGGAGTTGCAAGATATGCAGTGTACAAGTACAGGATCCGTGTAAGACATGAGCGGATTTCAACTGTTGATATTTCTATGTTCATTATCTTTTGTTGACTCTAGGATCTGATTCTGTTTTTGCATTGCCTGTAACTAACAGAGGTATATGGACTTAGAGATCCATGCCATCATTGTGGCAGAACCGCCTAAATTATCCCGGCTCAAGTGCGTAAACCATCACCATAAAGGCAACATTAGCTTAAACGTACTTCAAACGGAACAATTTTTTTTGGTCTGTCGGGTAACGTCCCGATACAACCACCGATTCTCGGATCGAACAAGCATACCCCGCACGAAGGCGAGTCCAGAGATATTACAACCACAATTTTACAACACAGGCATATTAAAGATTACAAACCAGTTCAAAAGATTATTACAAAACCAACTTAAGTAAAACAGTTATACAAAACATAAGTGTAGAATCAGAGTTTAAAACAGCGGAAGATAAAACACGACGGCTACAACACGTCGCAAGAAGGATACCAGGCTAGCCCAGGCATGGTATCACTCGTCATAGTCATTGCCGGCCGAAGACGTATCCCATTCTACGGACTAGCCAGGAGGCAACGAGCAAGGATAGGTTAAGCTAGCGATCTGATCCTCAAAACTCATACCTGAAAAAGGGTTTCAACAGCAAGGCTGAGTATTCTAATACTCAGCAAGACTTAACCGACAACGGGTATAAGTAGCCCACCTTAGCTAGACTATGCAAGGCTTTGTAAGGCTCTGGTTTTTCCTTTGCTGAAAAGCAATAAAGAGTAGGTCCTTACTTTCAAGTTTTAGCTTCAAGATTCTAGTTGATTAACCATTCTATGTATGCATCTACTAACCAAACATGGTGGAACTTCTAAGCAAACATCAAGATTAATAAGAATATTGTTGCTCTTATTACTCTGTGTGGCAAAGAGATCAAGCAGTCTCATTTCATCGTGAGAGGCGGACGATTCTGAATCGAAATTCAACCTTGCAAGGGTAACCTAGCACACACGTCTGGAATACCGTCGGGTCATTCCCAAACAACCGTTAACCTTTCTTTCCGGCTTGTGGATAGTGCCACTCTCCCCGACTACAGGGCTCCAAGGCCGAACCTTGTCCCTAGAAGTCGTAGTGTTGCGCAACATATAATAAAACCTATCCCTACTGAGAGAGTGGGAGGTATATCCACTCCCCGGTCCAATCGGCTACTAGGCTTGCCGCGTACCATATTTACGGCATGTGACTAGTACTTTCAAAAACTTAACCAGCACTACCACACACCGCGACCTTAGCAAGTTCATCAACACAGACGGGGTCTCACATAGGACATGATATCGAACACAACCCCGTCCGTCGTCCTTATATTGATAACAGAAAGTAAACAAGCAATTCCTATAAAGCTCGCGAGTGACAGGCAATCACTCGACTTTTACCGTTCCTATAAGCTTAGCAGATAGTCGAACTCAGGTCTAGTGTTCAGTACATAGGTTCCTAGGATCATGCATCTAGGGTTTCAATTCAAATCCTAAGAACTGTAAATGCACAAGTAAGTAATAACAGTAAATGATAATAATTTGAAATATAGGTTATGTCCGGGGCTTGCCTTCTCGGTAGTTGCTAACTATTTCAGCGCTAGGCTCTTCCGAACTTTGGTTCGGGGCTTCAGTTAGTTCCGCAGTGTTCACTTGAGTTTCGAGATCACCTCCGTCAGACTCCGGAATCAACTCGTACGTCCCGTCTGACAAAGTAGTCGTATCTATATGTAATGCAAGAACAACATTATAAACAAACATGGGCAATCGTTTATAGAGTAGTTAAATAAAAAATTTAACTACACAAGGCATCATGATCAACAGCACAAATAAAGTTGACTAACTTCATAAACAAGTGGGGGTGATTTCCTATACAATTAAGTCACGGTTTACAAATAAATCAACAACTCAGAGTACAAATAGAAATAAATTATAACAAAATTACACTAAACAGAACATGAACATACTAAGCTACCCTGCAAAAATCATATGAAGACATGTAACCATTTAATCACAATAAATCATTTATGCAGGCAACACCTAGCACAAGCTTGAATTATACAGATCAAAATAGATCAAAACCGAAGCTCAAAATTTAACAGGAGATCTACACAGGTATGATCTATCCACTGTGAATTTTTCATGATTTTATCTACACCGAAATAATTCTGAGAAAATAAACAAAACAGACTTCAGTTTATAAAGATTCAATTTTAGCTCCTATTCTAGCCATTAACTGATGCTCAAACTTCCTAAACAAGCTAATGTACTCCAGAAGAACACTCAGGAATATTTTCACGATTTATTAAGAACAGAAACTATTTACCATGAATAAAGTCTATTAAACAAAGATTAAAACAAATAAATAGCTACACAAGAGAACTGATCATGAAATTTTTATAGCAAAGCTAGTGTAACATGATTCAACTACCACAAAAATTTCAGAGCAATACAAGCTTTTAAGCATCAGATAAGAAAAAGATTAAAGAACAAGTATTTATAAACCTAATAACACAAAACCATTTATACAGCAAAAGTTTGCAACTAAAGCCTAACATATTATGGTTCTACTGCATAGAGCTCTTCAAGAGGATTCCAAAACATCAAGATTTGCTATTTTACGAATTTTCTACAAATTGATATTGAATTTCAAAGATCACAGCAAACTATTTCAAACAAGTCCTTAGAGCACTATTCCTCTGAGTCACTGACATCGCAGACAACCCCCTGAGCTTTCTCAAATTCAAAACCGAGGTCCTCGGGTCGGGTCAGAGGGGGAAGCGAGGTTTGACCGGCGGTTTCCCGGCGAGGGGCTCACCGGCGGCGAGGGTGGAGGGGTGCGTGAGCCTCACGGGTTCAAGGCGCACCTCTGGGTGCTTGGAATCGAGGCTAGGGCGGTCGGAGAGGGGGTGTCGACGGCGAGCGGCGGCTTGCGGGCTCGGAGCACGGCGGCGGGGTGGCTCCGGTGGTGTTCGGGTGAGGGGAAAAGGTCTAGGAGCTGCGCGAGGTCGAGGCGGTGCTAACGGTGGGGGATGTAGGGGTGGAGCGGGTCTGGGCTGGCGGCTCCGCGGTGGGGTGGAGCTCGCCGGGGTTCAAGCGGGGTGGCGGCGGTGTTCTGCAGCGTGGGAGCGAGGAGAGAGCAAAGGAGCGAGTGAAATCGAATCCTGGGGTTCTTGTAGTGCTCAGGCGCGCGAAAGATCGAGAGCTGGGCCTCTGGTTTGGGCTCTCCACGGCGGCGTCGCGGTGGCGGCCGCCGGGGAGGTTCTGGGCGCGGCGAGGGTGCGTGGCGAGGGGTGGGGGCTCCAGCGCGAGGCAACAGGAGGGGGAGGAGCTCGCCGGCGACGCGTGGGAGCCAGCGCACGGCGAAATAATGGCCGGGAAAGCCGGGAAGGCGTCGGCGGGCGGCGCTGTCGGTGGCCGGCAGCGAGAAGCAGAGCAGGGAGGGGGAGATGGTCATAAGGGTGATTTTGCAATTTCTAAAAGTTCCAGGGACCTTTCTGTAAACAAGCAATAACTTTTGAACTAAAGCTCAAATGAAAAAGTGCCCAACATGAAAGTTGTTCAACTTTTCAAGATCTACAACTTTGATGTTGTGCAAAAATTTATTTGACCAAAGATTCAAGAGCTAAAATTAAAATCATTGAAGGGATTTTGAATTCCAGGAAATTTGTCTTTTTCAAAGCAATTTCACTTCAAATGTAGACCTTCAAGCAAAATTTGATGCCATGCAATAAATGCACTGAAATTTTGCACAAACACCCTCCATAAAAGCTATAAACACAAATAACTTTATAAAGGACCTTACATAAAATCATAATTACACATATAACCTTGCATAATTACAAAAAGATCCTTTTCACTTAAATCGAGCACATAATGTATAGCAAACCTACACAATTACTGTGCAGGCACCTAATTAAAATACTGTGTAAACACCCGGGGTGTTACAGCCTTCCCCCCTAAAAGGAATCTCGTCCCGAGATTACAGAAAGAAAAGGGTGCAACGATTTGGTACCTGGATTGGTTCTAAGAAAGTCGGGAAAGTTTCTTTGGAGAAAATTTTCAGTTTCCCAAGTAGCTTCTTCTACAGTATGCTGATTCCACTGGATTTTGTACATTTTAACTTTCTCCCTTCTAGTACTTCTTTCTTTTGTGTCAAGAATCTTGATTGGATACTCCATATAAGATAGATCGGATTCAATCTCGATATCCTGTGGTTCAAGGATTTCAGTAGGTACCCTGGTGCACTTCCGAAGTTGTGATACATGGAAGACATCATGAACGGCGGCCAACTGAGATGAAAGACGAAGTCGGTAGGCAATGGGTCCACAAGTTTCGATAATTTCAAATGGTCCGATATATCGGGGTGCTAATTTCCCTTTTAAGCCAAAGCGTTGAACACCTTTAGTAGGAGATACTCGCAAATATACAAAGTCTCCTACCTCGAATTGCAAAGGATCTCTTCTTTTGTCTGCATAACTTTTCTGTCTTGATTGAGCTGCTTTAAGATTAACCTGAATAATTCTGACTTGCTCCTCTGCCTCAGAGACTAAATCTGGCCCAAAAATTTTGCGTTCTCCAGCTTGGGATCAATTCAAAGGAGTTCGACACCTTCGACCATATAATGCTTCAAATGGTGCCATTTGCAAGCTGGATTGATAACTGTTATTGTAAGAAAACTCTGCCAGTGCTAGGCACTTAACCCAATTCTTGCCATATTGAATAACACATGCCCTCAACATGTCTTCAAGGATTTGATTGATTCGTTCAGTTTGCCCATCTGTTTGTGGATGATAAGCTGAACTACGAATCAATTTTGTTCCAAGGGATTCCTGCATTTGCTCCCAGAAACGTGCTATAAACTGAGGCCCACGATCAGAAATAATCGTCTTTGGAATGCCGTGTAAACGAACAATCTGATCGAGATAAATCTCTGCGTACTTCTTGGCAGAATAAGTGGTGTGTACTGGAATAAAATGAGCGGTCTTGGTGAGTCTATCAACGATTACCCAAACAGAATCATGCTTATGAGGAGTAGTGGGTAAACCAACGATAAAATCCATACTGATGTCCTCCCATTTCCATGATGGAATAGATAAAGGTTGGAGAGTACCAGCTACTTTCAAGTGACTAGCTTTAACTCTTTGACAGACATCACACTCAGAAACATATCTGGCGATCTCTCTTTTCATTCGAGTCCACCAGAAATTTTGTTTGAGATCTTGGTACATCTTGGTACCACCAGGATGAATCGAAAATTTCGAAAGATGTGCTTCATCAAGGATTTGCTTTCTAAGCTGATGATCCTTAGGTACCACCAGTCGGGATTCAAACCATAGAACTCCTCTATGATCCACTCGGAAACATTTATACTTTGCTTCTCCCTGTGATAACTTTTCCTTGATGACCTTGATACCCTCATCATGTAACTGTCCCATGATGATGCTATCATGAAGTGTAGGCTCAAGGGATATATGGTTCAAACTTCCTTGAGGTACCATTTCTAGGTTTAACTTCATCATTTCCTGGCATAGAGTTTCATTGAATGGTTTTACAGATAGACAATGGCATTGTGACTTGCGGCTGAGTGCATCCGCAACCACATTAGCCTTTCCTGGATGATAGTGCACTTCTAGATCATAATCCTTTATCAACTCTAGCCAGCGTCTCTGTCTCATGTTGAGATCAGCTTGAGTGAAGATATATTTGAGGCTCTTATGGTCAGTGTAAACATTACAGTGAGTTCCCATAAGATGATGTCTCCACATCTTAAGAGCGTGAATGACAGCTGCTAATTCCAGATCATGGGTTGGATAATTCTTCTCATGATCCCGGAGAGCTCTTGATGCATAAGAGATAACCCGGTTGTCCTGCATAAGCACACAACCAAGTCCCGTACCCGACGCATCACAATAGACATCAAAAGGTTTAGTACTGTTCGGTGTAGACAATACTGGAGCGGTAGTTAATCTTGCTTTGAGAGTTTGGAAAGCTTCTTCACACTTATCATTCCAAACAAACTTCACTCCCTTCTTCAATAACTCCGTCATAGGCTTGGCTATTCTGGAGAAATCAGTAATGAATCGACGATAATATCCAGCTAAACCAAGAAAACTGCGAATTTGATGAACTGAAATAGGAGATTCCCAATCCATCACTTCTTGTACTTTAGTTGGATCAACAGATATACCATCCCTGGAGATAGTGTGACCTAAGAATTTCACACTGTCCAACCAAAATTCACACTTGGAGAATTTGGCATAAAGATGATGATCTCGTAATCGTTGGAGAACGATACGCAAATGTTCAGCATGATCTTCTTCATTCTTGGAGTAGATCAAGATATCGTCAATGAAAACCACGACGAATTTATCCAGCTCCGGCATGAAGACTGAATTCATCAAGTACATAAAATATGCTGGGGCGTTGGTAAGGCCAAAAGACATAACCAAATATTCATATAGTCCATATCTGGTAGAGAAAGCAGTCTTTGGAATATCACAAGGCTTGATCTTTATTTGATGGTAGCCAGAACGAAGATCAATCTTAGAGAAAACCTTAGCTCCAGCTAACTGATCAAACAGAATATCAATGCGGGGAAGAGGATACTTGTTTTTAATAGTGACCGCATTGAGTGGTCGATAATCAACACATAGCCTCAAACTATTGTCTTTCTTCTTCACAAACAGGGCTGGACATCCCCAGGGTGAAGAACTTGGACGTATAAAACCTTTGTCAAGAAGATCTTGGAGTTGGACTTTCAATTCTGCTAATTCATTTGGAGGCATTCGGTACGACCTCTTAGAAATAGGGGCGGTACCGGGTTGAAGTTCGATAACAAACTCGATGTCCCTATCAGGAGGTATTCCAGGTAAATCATCTGGAAATACATCCGCATACTCCCACACAATAGGGATATCTTCAAGTTTAATTTCTTTTGCGGCATAAGCACAAGAGTTAATGTACTCTCGTTGTGGTAGATAGAGTATGGTGGCTCCTTGATGTGGTGAATCTATCTCGATAGCTCGGGAAGAGATATCTAGTAGTACTTTATGTGTAGTCATCCAATTCACACCTAGAATAACATCCATGCCTTCTAAATTCAGCAAGATCAAGTCTGTCTTTATCAATTTGCTACCCAGCTTAATTGGCACACATCTAGTGATTTGATTGGAAGCTATCTTCCCACCAGGGGTTGTTATCATAAAAGATCCCTTAGTATGACAAAAATCCAATCCTAATCTTGCTCCAAATTTGGCACTTATAAAACTATGCGTTGCACCAGAATCAAATAATATGACTGTGGATTTATTGTGGATAGAGAAAGTACCCGTCATTACTGGTGCTCCTGCTGGAAGGTCTGCAAGAGTAGTGAAATTAACTCGCCCTTGCCGGACTTGCACCATTTGCCTCTTGCCCTTGCCCTTGTTGTTGTTGTTGTTCTGATTAGAGTTTTGCCCTGGATTGTTTCTTCTGGGTTGTGGACAATTCTTGGCAAAATGAGAAGCACTGCCGCAGTTGAAACATCGATTATTACTATTCCCACTATTGAACTGTGGGGCATTCGGCCTTGGGCTAAACTGCTGCTGTTGCTGTTGCTGAGGCACTGGAGGTCTGAATCCTCCTTGTTGCTGAGGCGGCCTAAAGACAAACCTACCCACTGGGGCATTTCTTTGTGGAGGCCTTGGTGGAGTATTTTGCACCAGGCGATACCTCGGTGGCTGGGCACTCGAGGGTCCCGTTGGTGCCTTCCTCTTTTTCTCAGCACGATGTGCAGCAATACAATCTTCCTGTGTAATGGCCATATTAACCAGCTCATTATAGGTATTGGGCTGAACCAAGTTTAAACGTTCTTTGAGCTTAGTATTGAGGCCACGACGGAAACGATCACGTTTCTTGGCATCAGTATCAGCATGATGACCCGCATATTGGCACAGATGATTGAAGGTCTGTGCATATTGAAGAACAGTGCGGGTTCCCTGATCTAGAGCCAAGAATTCATTCAACTTTCTTTCCATTAGTCCATCCGGAATATGATGTGATCTGAATGCAGTTCTGAATTACTCCCAAGATATGATATGCTCAGCAGGCTGCATTTCACAATAATTATCCCACCATATACGTGCAGGACCGCGAAGCTGTTGGGCGGCAAAGGGGGCCTTGTTTGCATCAATACATGGAACCGCTAACAAAGCAAACTTGGAATTGATTGTACGAAGCCAAGCATCGGCATCCAATGGGTCATCAGCTTTGCTGAAAAGTGGAGGTTGGGTACCAAAGAATTCCTGGTAACCCGCTGGTTGTGCCTCCCTTCCTCCATACTGTTGGCGTGGCTGATTTTGTTGCCCATGGACTAGCTGGCGAAGCAGCTCTGTTTGCATGGCCATTAACTCGGCCAGATTCGACGGGGGTGGCGGTGGTTGCTGAGATCCACTGCCATTTTCACAACCAAAGCCATCAGGAGTTCCGCGTGTATGACCAACCATCTGTAATCATGGAAGACATCCATTAGATACATATTTCTCACTTCCAAAATCAATGGTACGTATAATGATCATACATTTGGATAAAACAAAATCAGCAAAAATGTAACTAGATGCGGTGTAGCACAATGTGCACAACACATAAATGTGCAACCCACAAAAATTCAAAACTGGTCAGCGGCTAGATAGCTTCATGCTTCATCGTATAGAGACTCAATGCTGAGAGCAAAGAGTAAAGAAAATAATCTATCAATTCGCTCTTCATCGCTATGTACTATGTTGCTAAACAACAGAGATCATAGAAGGGGTTGGACTAAAATTTAGTCTCACAGATTCAACATGCTAACATTTGATGAGCACATATGCCACAAAAATTTGCAACCTCTTGTATTCATCAAACGGCGTGAAGATGCGCAAATAAAGAGATTTGCTAAGTAGAAAGATTATGATTTCCAAACTGGTAGTCGCTACTTATATTACATCCAAAGCAGCCTTGTTCTTACAACCTAACATCGCTTAACCTTACCACATATAATACATCAAGTGGTACTCCTCCCTAAGGCTATTTTACAACAACATCTTCCCTATATACATATGATACAACAAGAGAACACAACTATCTAGGACAAGTCTAAGACGCCTAGAAGTCGTCGAGGTTGCCCACAGAAGAGGCACTGCCGGAAGAAGAGTCGTCCGGCTGAGGGTTAGGCTCAGCAAGTGCGTGCTCTGAATCTAAGTCAGATACTCCCTCAATCTCCTCTGGGTCCTCCTCTGCTGCTGCAGGCTCAGCTGGGGCATCTAGTTGCTCCTGGAGCATACCAACATGTGCTAAAGCATCAGCCCAATCTGCTTGCAGCTCATTCACCTGCGCCTGAAGAAAACCGATAACTGTGTTGCGCTGCTCTATCTCAGCACCATACTCCATAGCCTGATGCACAAACTGTGCAATAGCAGTGTCCCTCCCAGCAACGGCATCCTGAAGTCCCCCAATCTGAATATCCTTCAGACGAAGGCCTCGCTGAAAACTCTGGGCCAAGTCTATCACCTGGTCCATGTGTCGCTGCTGAAGTATCTGGTAGTGAGACTGGGCATTCATATATCTGACTACTGCCTCGATAGTCTCATCCACTACATCACCAATCAAGTGCCCAAAGTGTGTGACCCTGAACAGCCACTCTGCATTGCCAGCACTGACTGCTGGAAACAAACCAATAGGATATGCTGCTACCTCCTCGGGATGGTGCTCACAAAAAGTGGTGATAGCGTTGGGAGCTGCTTTCTCAAACGCATCCACAAGACGATACCCAATCACCTCAATCTCAATCGGTGGCCACTCCAAGGTGGGGTGCTGAGGAATGATCATCTTAACTCTGTTCTTCTTAATTCCATCCTCCGAAAACTGGCGTCCCGTGTACTGGGGTGGATCTGGGTAGTGGAAGATACGAAGTGAATCCCAAAGAATCCTCGGAAAACCCTCCCAGTACAGACAATCGGTATGAGCATTTCCCTCCTCATCCCAAAAGATCTGGGAACAAGTCGCCATCTGAATCAAAAAGGATTCAAATGTGAGTAATACAATTATCTCAAGACTTCTCAAATAAAGCTTTAAGAAGACTGCGGTAAAACAAATGTGATTCTAATTCACAAGATGATATGATTCCAAACTCAAGGAATAATAAACCACAATCGGTACTGGTTCATCATTTGAGATTCTAAGGAATGAAAAGATCCTTATAACAACAAGATGGGGCTTAGGAGGAAGGCATGACTCGAAACCATATTTTTCATCTAAGGAAACCTAAGCATTTTACTAATATGCTACTAACATCAGAGTTTCACTCACTCATGTTTTAAGCACACTAACACTTATCTTATAAGGATTCATACTAGAAATTCCTTAACAAGCTCATGTAGCAACTTCAAGTACTAGGAACAAATCAAACATCAACTAGATATGCATGCACGTCCTGTTCGTTCCTCACAAGATAAACAATTGCCAACTATCGTTGGGCTTACGTGGTTAGCACGGTGGCATACATAAATACGGCTCTCCCTATATAGCTAGTCGATACATTCTAACCGTTCTTAGCTTATCGAATCGCGGTTAGCGTACCTGCAGAAGATTGACAAAACATATATATATATATATATATCCAATGAACCTTTCATGCCAGCACTCATGAAAGCGTTCCCAAACATTACCGCTCACTATAGAAGCGGCAGCCATACAATTTCCGCCGTATGGCCAACGTTAACATACGCTACTTAGTGGCGTATTCACGAGTTCCTTTACTCCCAATATAGTCGACCGAGATCGGTATATTGGCAGCAGCTCAAGTAAGTCACTGCTTGAGCGCAGCGTTCGGTTCGCATCGCCGACGGGAAGGTCAGACTCCCTCAGCTGACTGAGTACACTTTACTCCCAATATAGTCAACTAATAGTCGGTATATTGGAAGCACCTCAAGTAAGCCACTGCTTGAGGGCAGCGTTCGGCTCGCATCACCGACGGGAAGGTCAGACTCCCTCAGCTGACTGAGGATCCTTACCATCTTACCTCACGTAGGTGCGTCGTTACAAGAATTAAGAGTTGCTTGTGAGTATGGTTTGACAAAATATAAAGTGCTGGAAGTCAGATAACATAAACCATACAAAAAAAACCACCTAGAAATTTCCATAAATTCCCTAGGACTTTACGTTCTAAACACAACTCTTAATGAATCCAACGTAGTTTTCCGAAATTCTTTATGGTTCCAATTTTATATGGAAAGCGATTTTTAAGGTTCCAACACCACTGGTATATGCTTGTAGCTCTGATGCCAGCTGTGGCAGAACCGCCTAAATTATCCCGGCTCAAGTGCGTAAACCATCACCATAAAGGCAACATTAGCTTAAACGTACTTCAAACGGAACAATTTTTTTTGGTCTGTCGGGTAACGTCCCGATACAACCACCGATTCTCGGATCGAACAAGCATACCCCGCACGAAGGCGAGTCCAGAGATATTACAACCACAATTTTACAACACAGGCATATTAAAGATTACAAACCAGTTCAAAAGATTATTACAAAACCAACTTAAGTAAAACAGTTATACAAAACATAAGTGTAGAATCAGAGTTTAAAACAGCGGAAGATAAAACACGACGGCTACAACACGTCGCAAGAAGGATACCAGGCTAGCCCAGGCATGGTATCACTCGTCATAGTCATTGCCGGCCGAAGACGTATCCCATTCTACGGACTAGCCAGGAGGCAACGAGCAAGGATAGGTTAAGCTAGCGATCTGATCCTCAAAACTCATACCTGAAAAAGGGTTTCAACAGCAAGGCTGAGTATTCTAATACTCAGCAAGACTTAACCGACAACGGGTATAAGTAGCCCACCTTAGCTAGACTATGCAAGGCTTTGTAAGGCTCTGGTTTTTCCTTTGCTGAAAAGCAATAAAGAGTAGGTCCTTACTTTCAAGTTTTAGCTTCAAGATTCTAGTTGATTAACCATTCTATGTATGCATCTACTAACCAAACATGGTGGAACTTCTAAGCAAACATCAAGATTAATAAGAATATTGTTGCTCTTATTACTCTGTGTGGCAAAGAGATCAAGCAGTCTCATTTCATCGTGAGAGGCGGACGATTCTGAATCGAAATTCAACCTTGCAAGGGTAACCTAGCACACACGTCTGGAATACCGTCGGGTCATTCCCAAACAACCGTTAACCTTTCTTTCCGGCTTGTGGATAGTGCCACTCTCCCCGACTACAGGGCTCCAAGGCCGAACCTTGTCCCTAGAAGTCGTAGTGTTGCGCAACATATAATAAAACCTATCCCTACTGAGAGAGTGGGAGGTATATCCACTCCCCGGTCCAATCGGCTACTAGGCTTGCCGCGTACCATATTTACGGCATGTGACTAGTACTTTCAAAAACTTAACCAGCACTACCACACACCGCGACCTTAGCAAGTTCATCAACACAGACGGGGTCTCACATAGGACATGATATCGAACACAACCCCGTCCGTCGTCCTTATATTGATAACAGAAAGTAAACAAGCAATTCCTATAAAGCTCGCGAGTGACAGGCAATCACTCGACTTTTACCGTTCCTATAAGCTTAGCAGATAGTCGAACTCAGGTCTAGTGTTCAGTACATAGGTTCCTAGGATCATGCATCTAGGGTTTCAATTCAAATCCTAAGAACTGTAAATGCACAAGTAAGTAATAACAGTAAATGATAATAATTTGAAATATAGGTTATGTCCGGGGCTTGCCTTCTCGGTAGTTGCTAACTATTTCAGCGCTAGGCTCTTCCGAACTTTGGTTCGGGGCTTCAGTTAGTTCCGCAGTGTTCACTTGAGTTTCGAGATCACCTCCGTCAGACTCCGGAATCAACTCGTACGTCCCGTCTGACAAAGTAGTCGTATCTATATGTAATGCAAGAACAACATTATAAACAAACATGGGCAATCGTTTATAGAGTAGTTAAATAAAAAATTTAACTACACAAGGCATCATGATCAACAGCACAAATAAAGTGGCTCAATACATGCCCCTGGACAACCAAGGAGATGTTCAGAGGCATTCTCATCATATTGAG
Source organism: Panicum virgatum (assembly GCF_016808335.1). Taxonomy (NCBI): domain Eukaryota; kingdom Viridiplantae; phylum Streptophyta; class Magnoliopsida; order Poales; family Poaceae; genus Panicum; species Panicum virgatum. The sequence goes on from NC_053151.1 coordinate 3,551,766, forward strand.
ATGTGACGAGGATGAAGACTATGAGAGGAAACCGAGAAATGATCCAGCTTATATCCACTCAAGCTACATGGGCATAACCATAACGATCTTTATGTCTCACACGCAAAGCGATATCCTCCTGTAAATTGAGCTTAGGTTGCAGACGTGTTTTATTATTTTGTTTAGTAATAATTGCCATCTCCTGTTTCAGTACCAATAAAGGAGATGGTAGACGTGAATGACTGGTGTTTAGTCATGTTTGTGGTCAGTGGTAGAGGGATACGAGTGCCAACAAACAGAAAACTCCGCCTGGCATCCAGTGAATGAGAAATTGCGTGTATTTGTAAGGGGAGGGGACTAGACTCTTATCTGTGTGATAGTGTCTAACAGAAAGACGCTTTGCTTCCATGTAAAACATATGTTTGAGCCGAATCAGTAACTGAGAAAGTTAGCTTCGACTGGTTAACTAAATTCCAAAGCGTTCTGGGATCACATAGTTAGCTTCAACTGGTTAATTGAATTCTAAAGCGTTCTCGGATCACATACTGATGTTGTGTATTTATCAGCACTGATTTTGGAACAGGTGAATTGAAATATGAGATTGACAGAGCTGGTGCTAATTGCTTATTCAGTTGTACGCTACGCCGCTCAATTGGATATCAGTTCCTGATACTGAAATTCTCGATCTAAAGGTTGTTGCCTCAGTGACGACACAATTTTAGTGGATACGGAAGTGGAGTTGTTGACTTCTTGTTGGTCAGGATGCATCTTTTATCATGAAATATAACAAAAATCATTGGTAGGCATAGCCACAAAGGTGCTCTGTAGTCTGTACTCATGTTCTTGGGTCACAGTTAATCAGTTGCAATCAGAGGAGTTTGAGATGTGAGATTATGAGCTGAAAGGTTTGAACATAATGTTTTGCAGCAGGATCCACATGCACCCGAAATGTAAATTTCCCAGGGACAAAAGATGCAGAGCATTCGTACATGTGAATGGGACAAATGGCCGAACAAAAAACTAGTACTCTCTTCAAATCCAAAATCCTCTTTAACCCTCTATGCTCTGTTCATATACTTTCCGGTTCTTGAATCAACTAGGATATCATCGCCTACGTTCACAAAAGAGGGCACCGTGACAACAGCTCCAGTTTCCAGGGTTGCAGGCTTTGTTCCTCCTACGAAATACAGTAACAATATGATTCTGGTTAATGGGATGCCATCCTTGTATGTAAATTGTTTGGTTTCCTTTGAACACGAACTGGGAGCCATCCTTGTATGTAAATTGCTTGGTTTCCTTTGAAAGGGATGGTTCTTGTAGCTGTAAGTTTTCATGAAGAAGTGACTACTAGTTGTTGCATGACTGAAGAGCTTTGAGGAAGAAACAATGAGCATAAAACATGGATTGGTGAAGCAAAAGAAATCTGCGGTAGGACAAAGATACAACATGTATAATTCCAGAAATTACAGAAAATAAGAAAATGCAAGAGTTCTGTTAACTAAGCTAAAGCATGTAGCAGAAGTTTTTTTTTCTCCAAGGAAAAACAAAAGATGTACTACCAACACAGAGAACTGAGGGGAAAACAGAAGAACTGCTAAACTGTGGCAAGATTAGGAAGATGTGAGTTATAGAGGCCAGATTACCGTACTTCCAGCTCGAAAGGTTTTCTCAACTGTATTGCCAGTGACATAATTGCGCATTTTTGTCCTGACAAAAGCAGCACCTTTTCCAGGCTTGACGTGGAGAAACTCTGTTGTTGGGTGGAGAGGTGGAAATTATATTTCTCATAACAATGATAGGCACCGCGTAGCAGCGGCTAAGGCTACAGCTTAGAATTGTAGATAGATTTGTGTTTACAAATTAAACACCCTTTCCATCTGAACGAATTCTAGTGCTAAGGAGACAAATCCGATTGTTTCCGACCGTTTTCAGCCCTAGTGCTACACTCTGGTGGTCTAAACCTCTCTAAACCTCCGTGTGCTTTGTGCTTGAGTCGCTACCATTCTGCTTGTTAGCGAGCACTGGTCCCTACGCTCTTCAGTATTCTACTCTTACTTTCTTGGGTACTTGCATACCACCATGTCACACCCGTCGACAGGTACGAAAAGATATGGTACAGGGAGCATTGTTGGAGAAGATTTTGATATGGAAGATGGAATTGATTTAGAGGGCAAAATCTGCCTGTTCTTTGAATTAATTACTCCGTTGTGGTAAAAGCATACCCAACACTCCGTTGATGTGAAAGGGGCACGTGAAACAGTAGGAATCATTGAAACTCTTGATTTTAGGTTGGTTGAGGACGGGCCGTTGAAGAAGATTTTTTTAGCCATCTGTGGAGCTCAGCTGTTGTTTTTGGGTTTAAAAAAAAAAGAGAACATGGGCCCTTGCATACCCTTCTGCTGATAGCTGGCCGGCTCGCCTCTCTCCTCGGCTTCTCGGCAGCCCGCATCCATCCGCTGCCGCTCTCTCCTCCACTCGCCCTCGCTCGGCGCATCCTCCTCCCCAAGCCCAGCGTGAGCCGCCGCCGCTCTCTTCTCCGCTCGCCCTCGCTCGGCGCATCCTCCTCCCCAAGCCCAGCGCGAGCACCAGCTCCTCGGGGACAGCCGCATCCTCCGGCGCATCTCCTCCGCGACGGATCCTGCAGCAACTTCATCTCCTCGTCCTCCGCGACCGTACCGGCGAGCTTTCTCATCCTCCACGTCAGCAAGCTTCTCCTATTCTTCTCCCTTCCTCTGACCTTGATGCTTCTCCTATCGATTCATCCTTTTGGTCGTTTTTTTTCTTGCAGACCTACGTTCTCTGGTCGCTGCGCGGATCCGGAAGATGTTTATGCGCCTGGACCTTTCTTGCAGCGGTTGCCGACAACTCCGTCTTCTTGATAGAGCTTACCAGGTTCTAATCATTCTTCTGATGTCGATGGTTGCAACTTTGTTATCGGAGCATTATTTTTATTTTTCTTTCATTTTGTTGTTTTGTTAGTGCACATTGACCGCAGGGTCTTTGGATGAAGCATGTGGCCAGCTACTGTGCTATTCATGCTCAAGAGCGCACTCCATTATCACATCTCATCCCTGCTTCCGAGTAGTTGGCCTCGACAGCAGAATCATGGCCGGTGTGATTGATTGCCCTTATCGCTATGGTGCAAACTTAACTCCAGCTAACTACATGAAACATACCCGGTCTTGCAATCTCAGGGGACTCATGTGTCCGATGGCTATGTGTAGACAAAAGCCGTTTTTCTGGAATACGCTGGCCTCTCATCTGATAGACCATCATGGGTTTTTTAATGAGAATATACCTTATGAAGGTTACAAAGAAGATATCCCCTTGATCCGTTGTGGAACGGGCGTTGTTTTAGAGGGTCAAGAGGAATACTTTGTTTTCTTCATTACAGAAACAGGCCTATACTTCATTTGGCTCGGTGATGCTGAGGCTAAACATGATCTTCCAAGTTTCTTGCTCAAGGTGCACTTATATCAGGCTGGTTCGGATGGGCGACCACGGGAGGAACTTGGGCACTACTTAAGTCCACATCCAACTAGGATCATGGACGTTATTCACCTCTGTGTGATCCCAAGTGTCGCCAATATCAATATTACACAACAAAGCTTCTACTTGCGGGTGTTGATAGAGGATAGAGCCTGAGGCCTGATGGATTATTGAACTCTAGTTGGTTGTGAGGATGTTTTGTGGTGCGTGTGCTAATGGACTATGATGGACTATTATGTTTGTGTACTTTGAACAACAATGTTGTGTAATTTATTGAAACCTACTAATCTACTATGTCTGTACGATTAGTACCTTTGTGTAAATTTCTTGCTAGTTAATTACGAAGCTTGGGCTTTTGTTTGTATATGACTTGGAAACTGCTGCAGCAGTTTACCGAAATAGAATCAGTCCAGACCCTATATTCTTGATAGCAGAATCTTCCTCAACTGGTGGATTTTATGCCATCAAAAGAAAGAGGGCAGGTTTTGCATGCCACAGTTAATGATGCAACTGTTGTGCCTTTTGTCATCAGTCAAGTATGATCTTCTGTACTTCTGGACTCCCCTTTCTTATCTATGTATCAGATACTTCTTTGAAGTTTTAACACAATTTTGGTATACAGTTAAACAACCTTGAGCTCGCGGTAAATCTTGCCAAGAGGGCTAATCTTCCTGGTGCTGAGAATTTGGTAAGCTCCATTACTGAGATGACTTATGTGGATGCTATTTTGTTGGCCATGCTTTCTTGGCTGTTTTGATGCTCATTTGCTCAAGAGGAAACTAATATGGATTAGCAAACTGTGCGACCCAAAATTTCTTGAGAAACCAGGAGGGGCAAGTCCCTATTGATTAGCAAACTAATATGGAAAAATGGAAACAGAGATATGTACATCATTAAAAGAAAAGAAACAGAGAAAAAAGAAAAAGAAAAGAAATAGAGTTATGTACAGCAATGCAAAAAGGAGCAACTAGATGTAATCTATTTGAATGGCATATCTTGTCAAAATGTTTGCTTCATCAATTCATTTCATATCTTTCAGTCCCAAATGTGTTTATGTTGGGAAGACCACATACTTGACCATATGGCACCAGCTGGTTTCCACCTGTAGCTTGTTGTTTTAGTGGATTTTCTATCACTGTCATTGCCCCACAGGTGCTTATGTTGCTTGTACTTCAGTGATTTCCAAGAGCTATATGCATGTACATAATTCTTTTTGCCAAAGCTTCACTGATGTGTCCAGAGATTTAAATTGCACACATAACTGACTTCTGTATTGCTTCATTCGTTTCTACTATGTGTATTAGGATTTGAAAGTCTTTTGCGATGTACTTGACTACCAATCTCTTACAATGTATCATCAATCGCTACAAAACTAATGGTGTATTAGAAGATATCTGAATGAAATATGAATGCATTCATACAACTTTGATATACTAAGCATGCATATCATTTAACTAGTTCATATTTTATGAAGGTTGATCTTTTAAAATCCAAATTTGCCTTTGTAAATGAAAGGTGCATCAGGGAAAAAAATAGCTTCAAAATAACATGTAGACATTCATGCGCTTGTCAAAGAAACTACTTTTCATACATATTCCATTTCTCAGTTCTCAGACTTATTGAGCCATTATCCTTGCATTCATGCAAGTATTGATGCTTTGCAATGTTTATAGAAGTTGTAGACTGTGTAGTTGAAGTTACCTATATGTGTCAAGGTTGTATGGTTTTCATGAAATTCTTGATTGTATTGCAGGTTGTCCAAAGATTTCAGGAATTGTTTGCACAGACAAAATACAAGGAAGTAGCAGAGCTGGCTGCGGAATCTCCCCAGGGCCTGCTGAGGACGCCTGAGACCGTAGCGAAATTTCAGGTGAGTTTCTGGTTCTTTTGTGTACGATGAAGCTATTGAGGTTTGTGCACCTCCTTTCAACAGGTGTCACCTTTGGACATTTTCATAAGTCATAGTTAATTTGGTGAAATAACTACTGTGCTAGGATCTTGATAAATTCATTGGATTTTTTTGACTAAAGTTGTTAAGTTTTCTGTGTATTGCGGAAGAGAAACCTTTAGTGCTTACTGGTCATTCCTCAGACTTTTTAGACACTGTAGAAAAGTACTATAGTTAATTTCTCATATGCCTCCTGCTATCAGGATTAATTTAAACGCATATAGTTAATCACCTTGGAGTCTAGGTTCCTTCGTTTGACTGAATTTTTGTTATGTTTGTTAAAATTGTAGAGGGTTCCTGGGCAAGCAGGGCAAATGCCCCTGCTCTTGCAGTACTTCGGCACACTGCTAACTCTGGGAAGCTCAATGCCTTCGAGTCCCTTGAGCTATCTCCACTCGTCGTCAATCAGAACAAAAAGAATCTTCTGGAAAATTGGTTGGCAGAAGACAAGTTGGAGTGCAGCGAACTGGATTATTGATTGCATGAATCTTACTGTACTTTGCCAAATTACATGGAACTTTTCTAGTTTTTTCACTAATCATGTCTTGTGCCCTTTGATGTAGACTGTGGATAATGATCTTACACAAAAAAATATACATAAAGGCTAGGGCAACCCCTAAAGTTGTTGCTGATTTTGCTGAAAGTAGTGAGTTTGACAAGATACTTATGTACTCGATAACACCGGATTGCAGTAGGATGATGCAATTAATACAGGTTCAATTTTGTTGGGAAATTCTGAGGAACACGCGCAAGTGGGAGGACGATTGCCGAGCAAGTGTCACGTTCCTGCTGCAGGTGAAGAAGCTAATTCGGGAGATGCTGCTGGTGCAGCTGCTGCTGCTAGCCAAGGTGACTTTATGCGTGATGATGCCAGACCATCCGAAGTGCAGATGAGATACCTAGGCCCATTGGGAGGGATGTAGCAAAGAAAAGGTGCAGCCAAGGCGGCTCAGCATCATCGACCTTTGCCTGCCTGGAGTTGTTTGAGAAGATGGCCAAGAACAGAGAAATCAAGCATCAACATTCATCACTGTGCAGGAGAGACAGCTTGAGTTACAGGAAAAGCATTACAATTTCGCGAGGGATCAGTGGGAAGCATCTATTATGATGAAGGATGATCTCAACACTTGCTCAGAGGTCGCACATGAGTACTTCATCAACCTACAGAGGGAGATACTGGAGAAAAGATTCAACCGTAGAGGTCGCAGCAGCAGCAATTAACCAAAACCTCTACTTCGGCTTGTATTTTTCGCATTTGCTTAGGATAGTTGTTTATTATTGAACAATGTAAAATGCTGTGAGATACTTGTTGTGAGAGACTTGTGACAATATTAGGCAGCAACTTCCAATCTGATTATGGTTTGTTTTCTAGCTCCAGCCACTATACTGATGAGTTTATCAGTACGTACATACAGCTGTGAATTGTGGCACTGTTTTTTCACTGCAATAAGGTTGCCGAGTTTATCCTAATAATT